>NC_056748.1:465631534-465924034 GCF_019279795.1 Protopterus annectens
CATGCCCGTCAGGTGAGACAGGAGGTCCGGAGTCGGATCTAAGTTCCATGGTGGCTGAACCAGGTGAGGCCATAGAAAGGAAAACCAAATTTGGCAAGGCCAATAAGGGGAAATGAGGATTACTATGCTCTTCAACCTGGCAGCTTTGTAAAGAAATTCTGGGATCAGTGGGGTTAATGGGAAGGCATAAAGGAGACCAGGGGGCCATTCATGAAGTAAAGCATCCTTCAGTGACTGCCCCTTTGGGGAATCAAGGTAAAGTAATTGCAGCTGCTGTTTAGGGGAGAGGCAAAAAGATTGCATCATGGCTGGCCCCATTGATAGAAAATCTTGTCTACCACTTTCTTGCTGATGGACCACTCATGTGGAAAAAGAATGTACCTGCTTAGTTTATCCGCAATCATGTTTGATCTCCCCGGCATGTGCATCGCTAAAAGAATGTAGTCAGAAGTGCCAGACCCTGACAGCTTCTCAACACAGTGGGTAGGATTTCGTTCCCCCATGTTTTTTGATATACCAGACAACTGACATGTTGTCCATTTAAATCACAATTGTCGCAGAGGAAAGAACATCTTGAAATGCTCACAATGCCAAGAGCACTGCTCTCTAGATTATTTATATGCAAATTGGCCTCTTAGGGGGACCAGGTACCCTGGACTGTCTTCCCCAGATAATGTCCCCCACCCTATCTAGGAAGCATCCATGGTCAATATGGCCTTGGGCTGTTGGGGGATGAAGGGTTGGCCATGGAGCAGTCGATCAGATGAGATCCGCCAATACAGATCTCTCTTGCAAGTGTTGGTAATTCTTATCTGGTACGACACTGACTGATGGAAGATTGACCATTGAGCAGCCAGGATCTATTGTAGGATCTGCATGTAAATCCTGGCCATCAGATCTAAGGTTATCACTGCTGCCATGAGGCCTAGAGTTCAGAGAACTGTGTGGGCTGAAATTGAGGTGTTCTCTATAACCTTCTTGACCTGTGACCTTATTGTTTGAACTCAGTGTGATGGAAGGGAAGCAATAACAGCCTTTGTATTGAGATGTGCTCCAATAAATTCCATTGTATGAGCTGGTCGTAGTTGTGACTTGCTGTAGTTTATGGTTATTCCCAGGAGAGTACAGATTTGGAGATCCTGATCCC
Organism: Protopterus annectens; assembly: GCF_019279795.1. Classification (NCBI taxonomy): domain Eukaryota; kingdom Metazoa; phylum Chordata; order Ceratodontiformes; family Protopteridae; genus Protopterus; species Protopterus annectens. The sequence continues at coordinate 465,632,682 of NC_056748.1, forward strand.
TTGCTTGTATGAGTTGATGCCTGGTCAGAACGGTAATGAGCCAGTTGTCCAGGTGAGGAAACATCCAGAATCCCTAAAGTCTAAGGTAAGCTGCTACTACTGCCATCCATTTGGTGAACACCTTGGGGGCTGTAGTGAGTCCAAAGGGTGGTACTCTAAATTGGTAGTGACTGGCTCACAGTTGGAAGTGTAGGTTCTTTCTGGATCAGCTATTCATTTTTATGTGATATTAGGCATCCTGAAGATCTGTTGAGCACATCCAGTCATTCTTGCCCAAAAAAGGGAGAATGGACTGAATTGTGACCATCTAGAACTGGTTCGGTGAATAGATTTGTTTAGATTTGCGAGATCCAACATTGGTCTCCAGTACCTTGATTTCTTTGGCACTAAGAAGAACCTTGAGTAAGTTCCAGATCGTATCTGGTCTGGTGGGACCTCATGGATGACTTTTTTCCAGCAGCATTTGAATCCGAATTGCTGCATGATCCCTCTGACTGGGTGGATCATCAGGGATTTTTCTTGGAATTGGTGGTGGTGTAGAAAATGGTATTATATAACCTTTGGATATAATCCTCTGCACCCAAGTATATTTTGTTAAGTCTAGCCAGGCTCTCTAGTGCAGGGATAACTGTCCCCCTGCTAACTCCAGAGGTGGACAGTCAGGCCTCCATTCAGGAGCTCTGGTAGGGTTTATCAAAGAAAGATTCTCATGAACCCTGGTTTTATAGGCCACCTCTGCCACAAGGGTGACAACATCCATTGGAATCCCCCCCCCAACCCCTGGAAGAACTTCATCCATGTGTGTCATGGAAATGACCTTGGGATATTTTGAACCACATTTTCCAACCACTCCACTGATTCCTGGATTAGGATCTTTGGGGGACTGAAAAACATATGCTCATGGCAGACAAGGTCTTTTCATCCTTCTCTCACCTAGACAGCATTTCCTTTACCTTAGGGCTAAAAAGATTAGTTCCATCAAAAGCGGCATTGACAAAATTGGACTTAAATGGCTTCTCAGAATCACACAAGTTCATCCAGGCATGCCTCCTCACAGAAATGCCTGAACCTGCAGCTCTTGAGGTCTCTTCCACTATGTTTGAAACTAACCTCATAGAACTATTGCATATTAACTGTAGGGTTGCCAACTGAGAAGTTACCGAACCTTGAACCTCTGCAAAAACAGCTCCTGAGACGGTATTTAATAATTCCTTGGTTAAATGTTTCTGATGTCTGCTAAGGTGTGCCAAAGAGTTCAGTGACTGCAAGGCAAATGTTGCTGAAGCAAAGACATGCTTCCCAGTCTGTCCATCACCCTCAACTCCCTGTTAGGGGAACAGACAGAGGAACTCTCATCAGCTAGGTCCTTCTTTGTGGCTGCTGGAATGACCATGACATCCCCTGGAACCCCTTTCCCCTAAAACTGTCTGTCTGCAGGTGGTGCCATTATCCTGTCTGGTCTCTGAGGTATGGGTTCTATGGAGTTGGGTTCTTCCACTAACGCCTAAAGATCATGTCACTGAGTCACCCTGGAGGTAGAGGGTGCCACACCAAACTCCTCTAAGACAATAGATTCCTCTGGCGTAGGGTTGGAGGGAGTCCAGCCACCTGTCTAAGGATTTCTAGGATGTCTCCAAAGGAATCTTCTTCAGGAGGTGACCAGGGGGAACCTTTGTCCTCATTGAAATACGTGTCTTCAGTGATGGCCTCTTTTAGGGATTCTGGATGCTTTGTCTTGCATGTCCTCTTCCTGGGAAATTCCTGAGTGGGATGCTCAGGGGAAGTCTCAGAAGAGGAAATCAAAATTCCCTGGGAGGGAACCTGTGGCTTCAGCACAGGATGCCCCAGTGGAGAAGGGTGGTGAGGCTCCAGGTAATGAGACATCATGGAGGAATATCTAGGATCAGAGGGAGAAGGCTCCTTCAGGTCTGCCAAGGCAGAGAACACTGTCTTTGCAGTATCAAAGTAACCAGAGAGAGACTCTGATCTGAGAAATCAGGTTTCTAAATCATCTCCTCTCTCAGTTCCATTGGCACCTGGAGCCAAACTGTCCAGTGCTGAGGTGCCAAGGAACAGAGATGGCTCAGAAAACTTCGGTGACAATTGCTGCAGCTCGGACCCAGCAGGCAGGCTTCGGCTCTGACAGCTTTCCAGATCTGAATGGATTGGAGGTCTCAGAAACAATGTTGGATTTGAGGATAAGTTGATCCTTGGATCAAAGACAGATGGATGCAAATGGCTGGAATCCTGTGACTCTAAAGAAACAAAAGGTGTTAGAGGAGGAACTTGCAGGGGGTTGTGGGGGAAGGTTGGGTAGCCTAACCCAAAGGGGTAGGCACCAAGGGAAAACCAATCTGCCTCTGTGCTGAGGGGATCTTCCTCACCACTCTCTCCACATCTTCTTCTGTGAGGCTTCTTGAGGAAAGAGTAGAGTAAATGGAGGGGGATACTAGTCTAAAAAGGTGATGGGAATTTGTCAGGAACTGGGTCCACTGATGGGGAATATCTGGTCGAAGGACAATATAGAGTCTCCAAGAGTTCTTTCTGATCCAGTAAAGTAGAATCCAATGGTTTAATCTTCTGATGTGACTTAGACAATGTCGGTTACATAAGGTTTAGTTTGGACTTCACAGAATCCAAGGGAGTAGTCAGATCCTGGACTCTTAGTTTCTTCTGATCTGGGATTGAGACCAGTTCATTTGCACTTGTCTTCCGAGAAGAGTCTGAAGAAGATTTAGACTTTGAAGACTGGATATGGCTTCTCCATAAGAAGATGGAATGAGACCTTTCCGTATGAGTTTATTTTTTAGTTCTGTAAGAGCTTTCAGATTAAATCCATGCCAAATAGAGCAATCCTCTTGTAAATGCAAAGGACCCAAACAGTACACACAAAGAGTGCATGCATCCAAGAGTGGCAACTTATGCCCACATTTAGAGCACTTTTCAAAACCTGCAGGTTTATCAGCCATCATGCAGTATCTAGTTAAGGAAAATAACAGACAGATACTATAGAACAAAGTCAATCAAAATACAATAAGCAACTTTTTTTGGAGAGGATAGAAGGAAAAAGGGGGGATATCAACAATGGTATAAAGAGAAACTACAACAAAGTCATAAGGGAAAAGAGATACTAACGATAGTATGTACGTGCAAGTATAAAAAGGAAATGAATATCAAGAGCAGCAGCAAATATGAAAACTTATAACTATAACATGCTAACAGTACTAATTAAGAGAAGAAGAAGCAAGGGAATACCAACAGTGGTATGGGAGAGATTATGATGAAGTCGTAAGAGCAACGGAGTGCAAATAGAAGTGCAAGAAAAACAGTAAAGATATTAATCACAAAAAACTAAAAACTATTCCATGAAAAAAATTGAGAAATTTTACTTAGTTAACACATCTTTAGAGAGATTGGTAGACCATGTCCAATAGCTAGAAGCAGCAAAAGAGAACTGAGGTAATTTGGTAGGTGCATTATGGGTAAGGGAGAAGCTTGAGAGATTTGGTGGCTGTGAGCTTTAGCATCGGCCTAATCAGATCTGACGGTTGAGCTCCGAACGCACTTGTTGAGGACAGAATAAAAATTGTCAACATCAGATTATGTCCTAAAAATATGTTTTTGTAGGGGACCAAGCCCTCCTGTACCCCCCACCCCCTTACTTACATATACTAATGCCAAGATCACACCCAGCGTGAAAAAAAAAAAAAAAAACACATGCAGAAAATCTGTACTGGAGAGCAAACAGAGATAATCTACAGATCTAGGAGTGCAAGTTGATGCTGACCATTTCAGTTCACACATACTCTGCTAGACTCACTTCACTAATAAATCCTATAACATGAAATTACACCATTGCATGCTTTATATACACTTTTACACTTGTCCTAGGACTAGGTGCAAATCTCCAGGAGTCTTTTGGAGGGGGCAGGAGGGTGAAATGTCAAGAATGAATGAAGATCAACAACACAGATGCAACTTTATGGTAAGAACATAACTTCTTTATCTGATGTTGTCAATCTTCATTCATTCTTGACTGATGGGACAGAGTCCTTAGCTACTTTAGATCCCAGTCGGCCCTAAGGAAGGATATTCCTGAGCACCATAGAGCCAAAGGATGCTCTTCCCCTGGAGACCATGTCTAACTTGTAATGAGTGATAACGGTATGTGGAGTAGCCCAGGTTGCAGCTGCACATATGTCTTCCATAGAAGCTCTGGAATAGAAGACCGCTGAAGTGGAAACAGATCATGTAGAATGAGCTCTAACTGTAGTTGATAGCTTGAGTTTATTTTGGTTGTATATAATGGTAATGCAGTCTCTTAGCCATTTTGATAAGGTCACCTTTGATATAGGTTTGCCCAGTCTGGGTCCTGAAAATGTTAGGAACAGTTGGTCTGATTTTCTAGAAGATTTTGTTCTGTCCAAGTAAAAATGTAATTGTCTGTGGACATCCAACAAGTGTAAACAGTACTTTCCTTTGTAAAATTTGGGAAGAAGACCAGCAAGTCTATGGACTGGATGATATTAGACTCTGATAACACTTTAGGAAGGAAGGTGGGTTTGACTCTGAGTGATACTCTTTCTTTGTGAAAAATGATATATGGATGATTCAGACATAAAGCCTGTAACTCTGAAATTCTCCTAGCAGACATGATAACTACTAGGAAGAGGGTCTTCCAAGATAAGACCTTGAGTGCAAGAAGCTTCTGGCTCAAAGGGCTGTCAAATTAGACATTGTAAGACTAAGCTCAAATCCCATGGTGCTACAGAGTCTTTGAAAGGGGGTTTTAAAAGCAGAATGCCTTTAAGAAAATTTTTGCATAGACAAGACATCAATGAATGGTCATCAAACCCATAATGAACATTTGAAATGGCAGCCAAATGAACCTTAATTATTTCAAAGAAGGTAGCTAAATATTCCAGGACCTTGTCAATGGATGCTGAGAAACGGTATATGCAGTTTGTACATGCCCAAATTGAAAATTGTTTCCATTTGCCAAGATAAAGCCTGGTGAATGGTTTATGGGAGTCCAGAAGTATATTTTGCACTGGAGAGGACAAGTTATTCTGCCTGGTAATTACTGGAACTGGAGAAACCAAGCCATCAGCTTAAGATTTTGAAGATTGGGATGCACCAGATAGTAGGTCTAGAGCTGGGTACAGAGTCCACGGGCAGTGAACCAGATGAGGCCAAAGAAAAGGAAAACAGACTTGATGGGGCCAGTAAGGTGCAATGGGAATCACTTTGCCTCTCAACCATTGGGCGTTCCTCAGAAACTAGGGATCAGTGGAATTGGAGGAGAGGCATATAGGAGTCCTGGGTGCCAATCAAGAAGAAGTACATCTCTTGGGGACTCCCCATGATGGGGGATGAGTGCAAAGTAGTTTCTGCATTTGTGGTTTATGGGAAAAGTGAACAAGTCACAGCAAGGCTGACTCCATTGATGAAAGATCTTTGTCACTACATTGGGATTGAGAGACCACTCATGAGGCAGAAGGATACATCTGCTCAGTTTGTCTGCAATCACGTTGGAGTTCCCCAGGATATGCATTGCTAACAGAAAGCAGTTTGAAGCAATTGCTCATTGCCAAATCCTTAGAGCTTCCTGACATAAAGGGTAGGACTTGGTTCCCCCATTTGTTGATATACCAGACTATGGATATGTTGTTTGATTGGATTGCAATTGTCCCCGAAGGAAGGACAGCCTGGAATGTTTGCAATGCTAAAAGAACTGCCCTCAATTCTAGGACATTGATATGCAATTTGACCTCTTGCGGGGACCAAGTGCCTTGAACAGTCTTTTCCAGAAAATGCCCCCCCCCCCCCACACCCTATCTGGGAAGCATCCATGGTCACTACAGCCTTGGGCTGAGAGGGAGAAAAGGGACAGCCCCATATAATCTCTTTTGGCTTCATCCACCAAGATAAATCCTTTTTGCAGTGACTTATTATCAAGACTGGATGGGACATGGGTGAATTAGAAGTGACCATTGTGATGCCAAGAGCCATTGAAGCAGCCTCGTGTGATACCTAGCTAGGGGAACTAATGGTATCATTGCTGTCATGGTTCCCAGAGCTTATAGTATCAGACAAGCAGGAACTTTGTTTTGGGAAATGATTGCCTGAAGTTGTGATCTTAGTTTCAACAATCTGTGGAGAGGAAGGGAGGCTACACAGGATACTGTATTTAACCTTGCTCCGATGAGCTCCATATCCTGTTTGGGAGTCAGTTGTGACTTTTCTTTGTTGACTGAAATGCCTAGTGTCAAATGCCTAGTGTCTTGGCAAAATATAGAGCAAAGTCTATAGCATAAATTAGTAGATGCCTGGAGCGATTGGTGAGGAACCAGTCATCTAGGTATGGAAACACGCAGAATCCCTGAAGTCTCAAATGAGCTGCTACAATTGCCATGCATTTGGTGAACACCCTGGGGACTGCAGTGAGACCAAAGGGCAATGCTCAAATTGGTAATGACTAGCTCCTAGCCAGAAGCAGAGATATCTTCGGGAGTGTTTGTCCATTTTTATGTGGTAATACACATATTGAAGATCTATAGAGCACATCCAATCATCCTTCTGTAGAAAGGAAAGGATTGACTAAATGGTGACCATCCAGACTTTTGTCTGTTGTACAAATTTGTTCAATAGGCTGAGATCCAAAATTGGTCTCCAGTCCCCTGTCTTTTTGGCACTAAAAAGAATCTTGAGTAGAATCTGGATCCTATTTGGTCTGGTGGGACTACTTGGATGACCCTTTTTTTGAAGCAGCTTTCGAACCTACCACTGCTAGATCCCTCTGACTAGGTGGAACATTGGGGATTCACTTTTGGGATTTTGGGAAAAGATTGAAAGGAATATGGTAAACTCTGGTAATTATTTTCTGCACCCAGGTGTCCAAGGTTATTGTAAGCTAGGCTGAATGGTGCAGAGAGAATCTACCCCCAACTGCTTCCAGAGGTAAGCTATCAGGCCTCCATTCAGGAAAAAGGAACCCCCACAGCAGAAAGGGTCTTTGCATATTTTTCATATCTGGCTAGTGTGACTCTGACTTTTATGCCAAACAAGAAATTACCATCAGTGGGAGTATTGATAAAGGATGATTTAAAGGGCTCCATGAAATCACACAAATGCATCCAGGTGTGACACCTAATGGCAGCACCTATACCTGCTGCTCTAGATGTCTCTTAGGCTGTATGATCAATAAGTCGCATGGATGAATTTGAGATTGACTCCAGGGTGGCAAGCTAAGAGGCAACCTTATCTCAAACCTCATCAGATACTGCTCCTGCAAAGGTGTCTGAAAGTTCAGTTATCAGATCTCTTTGTAGTCTAGTAAAGTGTGCCAAGACGTTCAAGGACTGAATAGCGAAGGTCGATGAAGCAAAAATATGGCACTCAAATGAAGCAAAAACCCACTTCCCAAATCTATCCATCATCTGAGATTCTTGGTTAGGAGGATGGATAGTTGAACTCTCATCAGTGAGTTCCTTTTTGGCGTCTGCCTCCACCACCACAGCATCCACTGCAAGACCCTTAAACCAATGGAGTAATCCTCTGGGGGTGAAATAATCGTATCTGATCTCCAGCGAATAGGGTCTATGGAGTCAGGAGCCTTCCACTCTCACTGAACGATCAACTTACCTAGGTTGTAAGCAGGTGGGGCCACCCAAGAAGTAAAAGGGTAGGCACAAAAAACTTGCAAGAACACAGATTCCTCAGAGGATGGGTTTGAGTGCTTCCAATCACCCCTCTGTTTTAATATTTCCAGGATGTCTCCAAAGGAGACATCTTCCTGGGGCGACCATGGAGACCCTTCCTCTTCATCATAATCTGTGTCTTCAGTGAAAGATTCTTCTGGAGAATTCAGGTGCTTCCTTTTGCACATCCTCTTATGGGGTGACTCCTCATGGGGGAGGTTCTGAGGAGGACTCTGAAGAGGGTGGACCCTGAACTGAGGTTTCTTGCAACTCCTGTGCCCACTGTCCTGACGTAGCAGATTGTGACAGCTGCGAACAAGAAGAAACAAAAATATGGAACTCCAATGAGGATGGAACCAGCTGGGAGTTTGCTGAGGCCAAAGCTCTCTCCATAATCTGGAAGGCAGGCCCACCTGAAGAGGGATAAAAGCCCAGGACTGAGACAGACAACTTTGGAACTGTGGTCACACTCTGCTCCAATGAGCTGCCACCCAGAATAGGAGCCATGAGAGGGCTCAAAACTGCCATGACTCTGAGAGCTGTAGACGGCACCATGGAAAAAAACAGAACCGGTCCAAGGATCTCAGAATCAACAGCCAAACCATGGTCCCAGGTGTATGATGGATCCAAGGGAGCCAAAGACCACAGAGTTGACTCTGGCACCGAGGTGAGATCCACCATCAGCACTGAGGTAACTGACACCAGGATCATCAAAGTGGGGGGCTCAAGCACTGAACTGAGGTTGAAGGAAGATAAACTGGTGGAGTCCTTGGAGAATAAGCCTCAGCTCTGAATGGGAGAGAGGTTTGTGTTGGTGCAGGGAGGCCTCTGGCAGCCAAAAGCTGGTCCACTAATCTGAATACATCTAATTCCGAGAGACTCCTGCAGGAACGGACTGACATTCCCGAAGGGGACTCCAGTCTATTCAGAAAAGGGCTCAGTTGTTGACCCAAAAAGGGGTTCACTGAAGGTGAATATCTAGTCCTGGTAATAATTGGCAGATTGACTTTCAGCACCATAGGCTGTTGTATGGAAGGGGAATGCGGAACCAAATGAGAGGACAGTGGTGGTTGAACAGAAACTATTGTTGGTGCCGAAGAAATCATCAGCACCGAAGTAATGGTTTGTGCCAAAGAGATTTGAGTCAAGGCTGGTTCAGTGACTGATGGCAATGATGTGCTTTTAGTTGTTTTCAGTGCCAGAGGTGATGATATTGCCACTTTCAGTACTTTGGCTTTCGGTTCCGAAGAAATCTTCGAAACCTGTGTTTTTTGGGACTTTGCATCATATGCCATAGGAGAGGATGGCACAGACTGGCTTCTTTTCTTCATATCAGGTTTAGGAGATTTTGAATTCTCTTCCTTAGATAGAGCTTTAGTAAAAGGACATTTTAGTAAGCCTTTCAAAGTAAGCACCTCTCTGCTAAAGTACGGGTGCTAAAACCCTAATAAATAGTACAAGTTATGTCCAAGTGAGGGGCACCCAAACAGTACATGCAAAAAAGATGCCCATCAGAATTGGGCATCTTTCTGCCACAGTCTTGACACTGCTTGAATTCAGATGTCTCTTTTTGCTTCTCTGTCATATTCAAAAAATAGTTAGGTCACTGATAAACACACACACACAAAAGAGACGAAGGAAAGGAAAGCACTTTTTTTTTAACAGATATACCAACAATAGAGAAAATACCCAAAAGGGTAAAGGGAGAAAAGGAGAAAGAGGATACCAACAATGATATATGAGGCTATCAGTGGTAATAAAGGAAGTGAGGAGGCCTGTTACCTGCGATAGTAATAAGAGTTACCAAAAGGTAAAAAGGTGGTGGGTAGAAATAGTCAAAAAGCATTCACTCACTCAACAACAAGGTCATGAAACTATCTAATAAAAGTTTTAACCAAATATTTTTAGAAAAGAAGAAATCTAGAGCCCTTAGCTGAGAGCATCAGCTGGCACATCCAATTTTCTATGCAGCAAATGAGATCAGAGGTAATGGGAAGAGAGGCATTGTGGGTAGACCTTAGCTCGAGAGTTTTTGGCTGGCATGAGCTATGTATAATAGCCAAGTCGGTTGTGAGAGGTTGAAACCGAACCCAACAGTCAAGAATAAATGAAGGCTGACAACATCAGATCATTTGACAAATGTTTGATAATTTGGACCATCAATAACTAAGAAAATGATTGTCTCTTTTGAGCTGAGATATAGAATTGAATTGCCTTCACACTGCAAGAACCCTATTAAGTTTAGTGATGTTGGCAGCCATTATGATTTAAATGAATTAGACTGATACTAAACAATTTCCCTGATTTTGTTCCCTCCATTATTTTCATGTCCAAAATTCTCTAATAGAGAAATTGAGAGGTATGCAGCAAACTGATATTTTTAATCTCATAGTAATAGCCAACCCATGTCTATTACTATGCAATATAAAAAGAAAAAAATCTGTGGTATCCCTCGAAGACTCAGAAAACCCAGTATGCAAGCTATACTAGGTCAAAAACAAACCAAGCAGAAACTCTGCAGTGTGGAGGGTGTGAAGTTCACTGCTTGAAATATGTTACGCACCTAGTTCACTAATAAAATTCAAACTTTAAAATAAGTACTAAGCAATGCTTTTGATTATACTCAACTAGGATCACTTGTTTGTGTGTTTCAATAAAGGATATTCCATTTTTAACTCAGCTGTGAACTACCTTGTTGTGTCTTTCAGCTTTTCCCAGTTAGGGGTTGCCACAGCAGAACTCCGGTCTGCTAATGATTGGTAGTTGATTTTTACATGCCAAGTTACCAGCCCTGATGCACAACCTTCAACAAAGGTACGCCCATTCATGCATGCCTCCACGCAGAAGACACTCTAGCTGAGAATTGAACTGGACAGCGTCTTACTGTGAGGCGACAATGCTACCTAGTTTATTATTTTGTAGTACTTATATTTTATTACTGAACTAGGTCCGTAACATATTTCAAGGTGTGAACTTCATACCCTCCACACTGCAAAGTTTCTGCTTGTTTTGTTTATTATGCAATATAAGTGTGACTTGTTCCCTTAGAAATTGATTGTAGTGCTGAGTCAGTAATTTCTAGTCATGTATTACTATGAACAGAGGCTATCTAGAACTGCAAAGTCTAAGAGACTGCAAATGGTAGACAACCAAGAGCTTTTCTGTCGATCTTTAGTCAAGTAGTCATTTGGCTAGAGCCTACTGGGAATTGAGATATGGATTCTCAGGGATGATTTTCCCTTTGTAAGTATGTTTTATTTATTTATTTACTTACTTACTTGCTTATTTTAAATTGTGGCTAGGAGCCAGATGAAATTGAGGTCAGTGGTAACAGTAGAAACAGTGAAACAGCCTGTAGCAAAATAAACATACTTTTTTAAATGTACTTTTACTGTGGATGACTTGGGGGGGAAGGAGACCCTGCATACCACTCAGCGTCTTTGGGGTATAGTTAAGAATAATGGAGTGGACAAAAGCAGAGAAAATATTTTAAATATTAATCTAATTCACTTACAAAGTTAACAGAGCAACACATTGTGCATCAACATGCATTTTCTGAACAGCAAGTATGGAACTTTAATGCATAGCATTATTGACTTGTCTGTAATCCTCAGTGATTTACCAGAAAATCAGGGACAGGACAAAAATTTGAGACAAAATCAGATATGTTCTGCAAAAACAGGAACAGATGAGAAGTATACATGAGGGTTGGAAATTTTGAAAGTTTTTCATATAGTTTAATTAAGAGTGATTTTTTTAAGGCCTTAAAATTAGAGGTGTGGTGAGCCTAGATACAAGAATGTTGTTACTTTGGTCATAACAGATTGTTAGAGTAAAATGTTCCCTGACTGTAGAAGATGAATGCTACTTATTATGGACCACTTTCTATGTTGTGGCACTAAGGCTAGTTAGTGCTACATATTGCTAGTTGTATGAATGGATCATCGGGAACTATCTGTCATGATGTAGCACAGATGCTTAGAGATTAATTCTGGCACTGATTTGGTTGGACCTCTGGGACTGGCTGCTGTGACATGGCACACATTAATGCACATCTGTGAGACTGGATGCCATAATATTGCATAGAGGCTTGTCACAATATTGCCTTGTAAGTGAAGTATTTTGGCTGTCCGACAGAGACTTGTTGCAGTACCACAATAACTACCTGTGAGATGTGGCAAAACAGACAATGTAGTGCAATGCCAACCATTTTATGGGAAGGTACAGTATGCATACAGTGCAATTCAGTATTCTGCCATGACCTATACAGAGGGGGTGCAATATGGCTCCAGTGTGTACACTTTGCAAATCTCTGGCAACATCCCTGTACTTACCAAGGTGAATGATTACATGTATAGATCTGCAATCGTAGGACTCCACGTATATATACTGACCTCACAAGACCCAAATGTAGTGAAAGTCTTGAAACATGAGGAAAATAAATCTACGATGTCTTCTCTACTTAATTTAGCAGAAGCATATCAGCATCAAGCAGGAATGAAAATCAAACCAGAAGTAGATAAAAATCAGGCAGCAACTGAATGTGCCAAAAAACAAAAGAAAGAATATAAGGTGAAGGACCAGATGAGAAGGCAAGAAATGTGGAAAAAGCATAAATATAGTTGCAAGTATAGAAAACTAACCAAACAAAAAACAGGCACAGAAAATGGCACGGTAACTATAACAAGTGCAAACAAAAAATAAATAAGATACTGAGCCTGCCAGTCCGAAAGGCAAACACTTTATTAACCAAAGATACAGGTAAGCACTTTCACGATTAACTTATCGCTTCATCAGACAAACTAGTGAAAAGACAAACTACATTTATATCCAATAACAGCCAATCAAGTATTAAAACCCATTAAGCACCTTCTAAAAAACATTAGTAGATATATAAAAAATACAAAACTTTCTAGAAAATACCCTAAGAATACAATCTAAATAAAAACAATTAAAACATACTGAAAATGTTATAATAAGTTTGAGTTAAAATCAGTAAAGAATACATAAAAAGCTAGTTAAAAAATTCCTATTGAATGCATATAGCAATAACCACACTTAATGCTTCAGAGGGTGTGACTTCAAAAAGAGCTTTAAAGTAAAAACCCCATTTAAGCCTGGTGGTTTCTCAGCGTTAAAGAGCAAAATCCATTTCTGCTCAGCTCCTTCTATCCGATTAATTAAGTCCCCACCTCTCATGCTAATGTCTAAAACCTGTAAAACCATAAACTTAAAGGTGTGTTCAGAGCCACACTGCAGAGCATGTTGTGCTAAGGCATTTGTATCTTTCTTATTCTTGATATCTCTGTAATGTTCTGAAATGCTGTCCTTTAGGCATCTGTTCATCTTCTCTGTATAGAAGGCATGGCAAATTTGGCAAAAAGCAAAGTTAAATATGTTCTTAGATCTGCAGTCCACATAAGTGCCCAATCTACTAGATTCAACCCTGGACACTTTTGAGCCTTATAACATAAATGCTTCCTAAGAGATTTGTTGTTTCTAAATGAGAAGTGTGGCGTGTCACTTATAGTGCATTTTGATTCATCTATAGTATGTAATAAGCTCCAGTTACGTTTAATAATGCTGCAGTAACTATTGATGTCACTCGAGTACTGTAATCTCTACTTTAAAAACTTAGTAAGACTGATTTGAGAAATGTATCTATGAGTGTCTATAGAAAACCTATGAGGAAAAATAGTTATTTACATAAAAACAGCATGCACCCTGGCCATGTTTCACGTAATGGGTTAAAAGGTCAGGTTTGTCAGTTGATGAGATTGCACAGCAATGACTTGCAGTTAAGAGAGGCTTTAGGCTCCCTTAAGCTAGAATTTTTAAGTAGAGGCTACAAGGAAGAAGAAATAGATTTATCTATATCTGATGCCTGGAAGGAGAGGGAAGGTAGGTGTAAGCCTTATTTCAGAGATTGAGTGGTAACTACCATGGGTGATGCTTCCAGACTGAATAATGACATATTTATGATCTCTTTACAGTACTTGAGTACTCTGTGTAAAATTACTCATGTATTGAATAATATAGCCTTGTTTGAAAATAAATTGCAGCAAACAAAGATGAAAAAGCTGCAAAGGGACTATCAGGACTTCATGACAGGCTGTATTTTCACATGGCCTCATGAACAGGCTAGAACTGAGTCTAATCCAGTAGTAGCAAGTAATTCACATACTAACAATGTATTTACTGAGCCCAGTAATGTTAATGTTCAACAAAATATGAACAATGTGGCCGCAACCACGACAGCCGAAGGTTCCATGGTTGCCATGGATCTGAATAGCAATACTTCTACTATGGCTCGGGCTGATGATATCACACAGGGAACCAAGCAGCCCAGCACCAGCATGGGAGTGAGACCAAAAACCTCGCTTCCTTCTTCATCTTCTTCTTTTTTTGCAGCAAGGAGCAGCTCCGTGACTTTTCCAACTTTCCCAGTACCAGTAAGGAAGAAAACAGAAAACAGGTGAGGTCGCTCTGTACAGAGGGATGTGAAACGGTGGAGAGTCATGAACTGACTGTTTTTAATGACTGTAATGTATTTAATATATCTAGTGTTCAACTGACTAAAGAACAAATTAATGTTTTAGGAAAAGGATTATCATTTGTACCAGGTAGGGCATCAGTATTAAGTGAAATTATACTGGATGTGCACATTTGGGAAGAATGTTATTCTGAATAACATGTTTAGGGGCAATAGCCATTATACTGATGTTATGAAATATCCAAGTACTTTTGTACCACTAATGCAACCCACAGTTCATACTTTTTTAAAAATTTGTGAGGATGAAATAAGACTTTATCTTGACAATGCAACCTGCAGGTTTAACAATTTAACTTATTTGGAAAGGCAAGCATTGCTAGATTTAATGAATGATGATAGATTGGTTATCAAACTAGCTGATAAGGGTGGGGCTGTTGCAGTTATGGATGCCACAGCATACATACAATCTTTGGATGCCCTAACTAGTGATATTAATACTTACAGAAGTATTTCACCTTTGATGGTTAAGCAATATATATGCAATGTAGGCAAGAAGTTAAGGGCTTTAAGAATAAATGGACTGTTAGATGATGACTTGTATGTATTTCTAAGCACTGAACATCCAGTAATTCCTGTTTTTAAAGAACTACCAAAACTGCATAAAAATACCCTAGCCCCACCGATGAGACCCATAGTCTCAGGGAGGGATGGGTTACTGAACATTTATCTATGTGGGTAGAAGTAAAGTTGAAAATCTGCTTGCTCATCTTCCTAGGATTTTGAAAGACACTGCACAATTTTTATCAAAATTGTATAATGCATGCCAAACTTTAGATTTGAAGAATGTATTGATGGTAACCATGGACATCAAAAGTCTGTTCACGGTCATCACAAATGAATTTGGGATAAAGGCAGTGGAAGAGGTACTGCATACAGTTAATATATATGATGAGAACACTAACACTTTAATTCTGGAAGCATTAGCATCAGTGTTAGAAAATAACATCTTTCTTAGCGATGGAACACACTATAGGCAGGTACAGGGTGCTGCCATGGGCACATCCTGCGCCAACTCTTATGGTAACTTAGTGTTAGCCTTCTGGGAAGATAAATATATTTTTAAATGTGAACATTTATGGAAGACGTCAATAATTTTTTATGCCATATTTGTTGATGATAGTTTTTTGTTGTGGGCACAGGGCAGTGATGAACTGTTGAATTTTGTTGATTACCTGGAAAAAACTACATATTTTCTCAGGTTTTCAGTAGATCACAGCAATGAGACCATTGCCTTCTTAGATGTCACATTAAATAAAAGTGTAACTGGTAAGATAGACACCACCCTGCACAGGAAATGATGCTGGAGAAATCATTATTTGAATGCATGCAGTATGCATCCTAGGCATACTTTTCATAATATTATGCAAGGCCAAGGATATAGAGTTTCTCGGCTATGCACAGATAATAATGAGTTTCACAAATAAATTGATGTGTTTAATGAACATCTTAAGGAAAAGGGGTACTCAAAGGAAAACTTAGAAAAAACTAAGAACAGCATAATATCCAGTAGGGAATCCAGGGCAAGGCCATGGTTATCCGATAAAAAAAGAACAGCAGGGAGATAAGATGAAGTCATCTGATGTTAATAATGTCACATATCCCATTCACATTATTACTATAACGTAGCATTACCTTGGGTTTTTTGTCATATGAAGTCATCTAATAAATATGACAAAAACCCCAAGGTAATGCTACGTTATAGTAATAATGTGAATGGGATATGTGACATTATTAAGCAAAATTGGAAGATACTAAGAAGTGATAGTCACCTGAAATATATTTTAGATGAGAAACCTAGATTTACTTTCAAGCGAAATAGTAACATAAAAGAGATGCTATGCATAGAACCTGGTTAAAAAATAAGAAGGCTATCAATGTTTCCTCTGCACATATGAGAACAGGGACCTTTCCCTGCAGACATTGTAAAGCTTTACTTTATACATCCTGTTACGAACAAAAAATATACATTTGAGATTTATGCAGATTGCCACACAGAGAATGTGGTTTACTTGGCATGCTGTAAGTCCTGTCCGAGTTTTTATGTTGGAAAAACTAATTGTAAGTTAAAAACAAGAATATTGCACCATTTGTCATTTATTAGACAGAAGGATAAACATAATGCATTGTACCAGCATGTTTCTAGCTTTCCAGATCACACTTTTGTTTTTATCGTTCTGCATGTTGCACAGATGAAAAAAGGGGGGGGGCATTGTTAATGATACAGAGTATGCAGAATTAAGATGGCTCATACAGTTGGCTGCTGATAACCCACCTGGGTTAAATAGTTCCGTACCTTTAAAACCAGCCCTAAAGAAAAGGCGGGTCAAATATAGAAAGTCACTGGTTGTTTATAAAATTGTTTTAGTATTTAAAGACTGTCGTGGTTATGTGAAGTTTGTCTGATGAAGGTTTTTTTAACCTGAAAGCACTTACGTTTTATAATAAAAGATTACGGCCAGTATGCATTCTGTTTCATTTGTTTTTGGATCTGTTCTTACAAGAAGTTCGAGAGGAGTCCTTAGGGGAAGTTAAGAGGCTTGTGTTTTGCTACAATACCTGTGGATTCTGCAAGATGAGGTGGCAGGAAAGTATGTTCTGCTCTATTCTGCTCAGTTAGCTTGCTAGCTCCATGACTCTAACCAGGAAAAGGAGTCTAGAAAATGTCTGGATAGACAGATGGATGTGCTAATCCTTTGCTTGTTGCAACACTTTCAGTAACTGATGTTTCTGTTCTGTATCTACACCTTTTTGTCCTTGTAGCCTGCATTTCATCATATGAGTTGTTTTGTTTTGCAACTGCTTTTTCTCTAACTTCAAACCTAGCATATTTTCTTATCTCACATACTATGTATTTATTTTTCCTACCCCTAGCTTTTTCTTTAATGACATCTTATTTATTGTTTTCTCAATTCTCATGCTCCATCCAGCCGTCTTCGAAACCACTATTACTGCTGATAGTTGTGGTGGTGTCAAGCTGAGCAGGGTAAACCTGATGTCCCTACCTCCAGAAATAGTCTCCAACTCACCATGCAAGGCTCTGATATGTTATCAGGTAAGTAAAGATATAGCATACATCAAGGGTACCCTGTGTCTGTGCCATGGCCTCCTCACAGTTCTCCCCACGTGGGACTTCTCAAGTTTGAGGTGCCCAGGCATTATTCTCAAAAATTTTCCAAGGCATCTCAACTGACTAATCTCAAACCAAAGGTATAGTGGCTGTACTTCAAAATCCTACTGAACTGCTGTGCTCTTCACTTTGTCATGCATAGAGAGTCCATCAACCATGAGAATGAGCTTAATTTCTTCCAGATGCACCCTTAATTTCATGTTTTCAGTCATCGTCCAAAGCTCATAACCATAAGGAAAGCTGGGGAGACAGACTGACCAGTACATTGGGCTCTGATGTGTAACTCACTTCTTACTTCAGCATTGTAGCCCAGTACAATGCCTGCAGTACTTCTGCCTCAGTATATTGCACTAATCAGTCTCCTAAATTCATCTACTTTTCTGATAAGCAAAATACTAACATTCCTAAACTTCTCCAGTTAACTTAGTTGCTTCCTCTAACCTGTAGAGAGAAGCTAGTCTTTTCTGCATTCAGCAGTAAACCACTGCAGTGGATTCCAGAGATCACAGTCACTTGAGACTAGGATTTCAACATCTGCAGGCAATAAAGATGCAACTCTCAGGAGCCCAAGCTTGATATTTTCCAGATCTTATCTATGCTTTTATGTCTTGTCCTGAAAAAATATTTTATTTATTTCACATTTGTTAATCGGGTTGGTCCAGCTGAGTTACAAAAAAAAACATTTTCAGTGGAGATCCAAGGAGAAAAGCTCCAATAACATCTACAGCAATAAAAAGTAAAAGAAACATTATACATAAGATAAAATAGAGTACAAACTGGAATGCCGGTATACAGAACAAATTATAGTTGTCACATAAGAATGTGTTGACTACTAAAAATATAAACATACAAACAGTTTAGACACAGTGCTGAAAAGCAAGCATGTTCTAATTACAAAAATTATAAGTAATGCCAAGATACTTCCTATGTAGGGGCTGTAGAATGTGAATAGACAGAGGTATACAGGAGGTTAAGGGGTTATTGCAGTGACAGATCTTAAGCAGGTGATCTTTAAGTGTCTTTTTAAAGTTGTTGGCATGAGTTATACTTCTGATATGTAATGTGAGTTTTTTCCTGTGTGAGAGAGAATTTATAAATGTTTTTGCCTATATTTTTACAGGGTTTATAGGTCAGTAGCAAGAGTTGGTTGGAACTAAGAAGAGGACGATTGGCGGTGTAATAGGACAGAAGTTTGGAAAGTGATGGGTAGGTATTGGGGTTATTGAGAAGGGATTGGGCAGTTTGGAATTGAGTGAGAGTAAGTTGATGTGGGAGCTCAAGCCAGTGAAGTTTCTGTAGGGACAGGCAGTGGTTGGAGGAGTAGAGATGATTTACAGCAAATCAAGCAACTTTATTGTATGTTGATTCAAGTTTGTGAATAAGGGAAGATTGTAAGTTAGTCAGGATAGGAGAGGCATAGAGTAGGGTGGGTAGTAAGAAAGCTCGAGCAAGGGCACATTTGGATTCTGCACTAAGGTATGTTTTATTTCTGTAAAATAGGCCTAACTTTTGGGGGGGGTTTGTATGCTTTGCTGGACAATGTAGGTCAAATTTTAGTTGGTCATCAATAATGGTGCCAAGGAGTTTAGAGTGTGTTTCAACTTTTATAATAATGTTGTTGAGAGAAGAGACTGAAAAGGTAGATTTACAGTGAGAGAGGGAGTTAGGCAGAAAAAGGAGGAGCTTTGTTTTTTAGGATTGAGGATGAGCTGATTGTCATTGAGCCATCTTTCTACAGAGGAAAAGGAGTTTTGTGTAGTAGTTAACAAGTAGGACACATTTTCAGAGACAGATATCAATGTGGAGTCATCTGCATATTGGACAATAGAGGAGTGACCGCAAGAAGTATGGAGGTTATTGGTAAAGATGTTGAATAGCAGAGGGCCAAGGATGGAGCCTTTGGGTACCCCAGTTTGGATAGAGAGGAAAGAGGGGCAAGGGTTAAGCCATCTAACTGATTGTTGTTCATTAGAGAGGTAGCTGGAGAACCAGTTGGGGGCAGTATGAGAGAGGCTGAGACAGGATAGTTTGGAGGGAGTATAGAGTGAGAAACAGTGTTGAAGCCTTTAGATAGAGTGAGGAAAAGGCAAGATACAAGTTTGTTGTTGTCTCTGGCCATAGCAACAGTTTCAGAGAAGGAAATAAGGGCAGTGGAGGTGCTGTGTTTAGGGAAAAAACATGTTGTGTAGGAGTGAGGAGATTTTCTTGGATAAGATATGTGATTAGTTGAGAGTGGATACATTTTTCAAGGATTTTAGACAGAGGAGAGAAGATAGCAGTGGGTCTGATTTTGCTAGGTGCAGTTGAATTACCACCCTTGTGTAGAGGTATAGTGTAGAAATATTTCCAGAGGTCAGGAACTATGGATTCTTGAAAGGATCTATTAATTAAAATAGAGGTAGGAAAAGCAACAGAGTCAGCAGCTATTTTAAGGAACTCAGGAGGAAGGTTGTCAGTAGAGGGAGAGCAAGGTTTAAGTTTCAGGAGTAGTTTTCTGATGTAGGAAATAAAGACAGGTTTGAATGAGAAAGTGCTGGCATTAGCAGACTGAATGAGAGGGGTAGAGTGGTTTGTCTTACAGACATCTGTAGTAGAAGAGGAGTTATTAGGAATGAACTTTGCAATAGTCTCTATGAAGTATTTGTTAAAAGGTGTTGCAGTCTCTGTTGGGGTGTTGTTAGGGAAAAGGGTTGGGTGTAGTGGGGGTACCAGGATGGAGAATTTTGTTAATAGTACTCCGAAATATTTTATGGTTGGTGTAGTGGTTAGTTTGAGCTTGGATATAATATTTTTTCTTATCATGGTAAATGTTTTTTTGGTGATGTTCCTAAGTTCTCTGTAGTCTTATAATTGTGAGGGTTATTTATATTTTAGCCAGAGTTTCCAAGCCTTATCTCTTTTTGCCATGAGGGAGAGAGTATTTCTAGTGAACCAGGGGGCATAGCTGGTTTGACCCTGATTTTACTTAAGGCAGCTAGGAGTTCAGGATGTCAAGAAAGATGTGGTTAAATTTAAATACAGTTTCATTGACGGGCAGAGAGTGCAGGAAAGACCAGTTGATAGAGAAAGATAATTATTCAGAATATCTGGATTAAAGTTGATAAGTTTTCTACAGTCTTTGTAGGGTGAGGTATCTGTAGTTGGGGGGAGTATAGATAGATGCGAGTTGACAGGTGGTCACTTATAGTGCTGGAGGGGGTACAGGGATTATGGTACATGTGAGGTCTGTTAGTGAGGATCCAATCTAAAGTGGACTTAAGTATGTTTTTATATAGGTAGGTGGGGGTGGAAATCAGTTGGTAAAAGCCATGGAGATTGATGCTGTATTGGGGGGAATGAATATTTAGGTCATTCCAATCTATGTTAACATCTCCAAGGATTAGAGTTTCATAGACAATATTTTGTGATAACCAAAAAAGTATTTGTTCAAAGATTGGGATGTTTTTACTTGGTGGGATGTAGATGGATGCAATACCAATTTTTTTGTGGATATTTAAGTGACAGTTTAGAATGAGAAACTCAGCAGGTTAAAAGTTTGGGATGGAGACAGTAAGTGGGGAGAGATTAAGCTGTTCAGAATAGAATATGGTGACACCGCCACCCCTTTTTAGGTCCATAGGTTCATAGGTAGGTACTAGGTTATTGGCCCTAGGGCCTATATAAGCCTAGCCAAAAATGTACCCTGGCTTTCGCCACCCAAGAAAATTATTTTCCTGTGCCCCTGTCGAGTAGAGCCACAGAAGTGATCCCTGGGGTGAATTTCCTATTTCCCTTCCAGTCATCAAGATATTTCTTGAAGAGTGCTAATGAGGAGCTCTGTTTGACATAGATAGGTAGTCTGTTCCAGAGTATGGGAAGTCTCTGGGACAGGAATCTATCCCTCCAGCATGTTCTGTTTATTGTGGTGACAAGGTTTAGGTCCCTAGAGCGTGTAGCTCGGAGGGATTGGGATTTCTTTAAGTGGAACATGTCCAACAGCTCTGGGTTTGACATAGCTTTGTATGTTAGGCAGAGATCACCTCTGAGTAGGTGATATGCGACAGAGTACAGCTAGAGTTTTTGAGATGGTCTGCATAGGGCATATGTTTGAGGCCAGTAATCCCCTTTGTGAGGTATTTCTGTGGCCTTTCCAGTTGTTGTAGATGTCTTGTGAGGTACATACCAAAAGAGGCGTTGTACTCTATAATTGGTCTAATGAGTGAAGAATAGAGGGGAACAATGACCTCTTTTTTTCTGGATGAGAAACCTTTTGTGATGAGGTGAGCCACGTAGAAGAATTTCTTGACCACTGTGGCGATGTGATTATCAAAGGAGAGACTACTATCCACCTGTGTCCCAAGATCTCATCACATTTTCAGTGTTAAGTAGACTACCAGCTATGTGGTAGTTCATGGGTACAGAGTTTTTACCAAAGGGGATGACAATGCAATTTTTGGCATTAAGCTTCAGGCCATGGCTTTGACACCAGGCATCTGTCTCAGTGAGGCCCTTTTGCAGTATGTCCACATCGTTAGGAGTTTCGAGTCATCTGCAAACTTTGTTAGCCAAAGACCTTCTGTGTTAGCCTGTACTTTAGAGAAGTAGATACCAAACAGGAGAGGACCCAGGACTGAATGCTGTGGTGCTCCACTTGTCACTGGTCTGGAGTCTGCTACTTTCTCAGTGTGGGTTCTGTCCATGAGCCAGTTGGCAACCCATCTTGTGACATAGGGATTTATACCTAGTTTAGTAAGCTTATCTATCATTCCAGAGTGGGGGATGGTGTCTAAAACCTTGGCAAGATCTAGGTAAGCTGCATGAATCACCTTACCCTCATCTATGGCTTTGGTGACTGCTTCAAAGAAGTCAATCAGGTTTAGGAGACATGATCTGCCTTTTACAAATCTGAACTGGGTAGGGTCCAGAGTCTGGAGATTACCAATGTCTTTGTTTATGAGTTCCATGATGATATGCTCCATGGCCTTGCAGACCAGGCTCATCAGGCTAATGGGGCTGTAGTTCCCAGGGTCTGTCGTGGCTCCCCCTTTGTGGAGTGGGATAACCGTCATGGTGCACCATTCAGTGGGCACAAGGCCTGAGGTGAGGCTATGATTGAACATGGTATTTAGGTAGGGTGCCAGTTTATTCTGTAGTTCATGTAGAACGCAGCCTGGGATATTGTCAGGTCCCATGGATGCTGTGTTCTTGGCTTTGGAGAGTGTGTTTTTTACCTGTGCAGCCGTGATTACAGGAACTTTACATTCTTCTGGTATAGAGATGGGCCCTCTAGGGGGTGAGAGGGGGGGTAAAGTTAGCACTGAACCTATCTGCCAGGATGTTGGCAATATCAGTTGGTTCTGTATATTTAATGCAATTATGCTGTAACTCAGAGCAGATCTGAGTGTTGCCATTGATATTCTTGACATAGCTATAGAATGCTTTGTGGTTGTCTTTAGAGTCAGTGGCAATTTTGTTTTCATAATTAGCTTTGGAGGATTTTATGAAGGAACTCAGCTTCTTACTGAGGTTGACCAGGGAGTTCCTCCAGTCATGGGATTTTACTCTTTTTTGCAACAGTTTCTTTCTTCTGTTGCAGAGTTTGTTTATGGCAGCGGACCACCAGATTGGCTTCCTTTTTTGGGGGGAATAGCATCTTGTTTCTATTACAGATAGCATGATCCATGCACTCGTGTAAGTGCTTATAAAGTGCATTTGTGGGGGATTCAGCAGCCGTACCTCTATTGTCCATCTGCATGGGTGTCATGAAGTTTTTGCCACATCTGTCTTAAGAAGTGTGAAGTTGGCTTTGGAGAAGTATTTTATGTGGTTTCCCTAATTGAGGGTGGGGGCGGGATATGGATGTCTAGGGTGATTAACTTGTGGTCGGGTCTGACCAACGAGGAATTGACCTCTGGTGTGGAACTCCGGTTGCCCATGTTGGTAATGACCAGGTCTAGGATATTGCTGCACCTGGTGGGGGTGTGAATAAGTTGATCCAAGGCAATGGAATTTATGAATTCCAGAAAACGTTGAGCAAAAGAGTTGATACATGAGTAGTTTTCCCAGTTAATGGTGGGGTAGTTGAAATCACCCATTATTAGGGTGTTGGGTTGTACCCTAATACTTTCCAGTGTATCAAGAAATGAGGAGTGGGAATCCCGGGGCATGGTGGGGGGTCTAATTTGGATTGCAGTCTTGTCCAGAGTTAGTTGCACTTGGATAATCTCGGATGCTTTACGCTGTGCAACTAGCCTGGAGGTGTGGATATCCTTAATGAATATGGACACACCTCCAACTTTAGTGCTTCATTCTGGGTTAGGTGGCCAAAAGGTGTGGTATGAATTATAGCCTGGTAATTCAGGGGTGCTCTCTGGAGCTTTGAACCAGATCTCTGTCACTGCACAGATGTCGATGTTCTCCATTTTAAGAAGTGCCTCGAGTGAGTGCATTTTGAGGTTTAGACTTCCAGCATTGAGTAGCATTACCCTCAGATTTTGCTTGCTTGTACCTGTTATGGTGGTGAATTTGTCATTTGAACTTTGCCTAAAAAAGGCACTATAGGGGTGGCAAGAGCCTTAGCCAGTATCTGGAATCCCAAGGGCGACAGGTGCAGGCCATCTCTGGCAAAGCATTGTGGTCTGTTGATCATTTCATCCCAGGCAGACAAATATTGGATCCCCTTAGAATGACACCATAAGCTTAACCAATTGTTGAAGTCAATCATTTTGTCCTTGTACTGTGGTATCATTCTGGGTGATGGCAGGATACTACTCAGGGCTAGGGTCATACCTGCCTGGGCTACAAGATCGGAGAGCTCCTCCATGTCTCTTTTCATGTAGTCCAGGGAGGTACATCTCAGGTCATTCACACCAACATGGACAATGACAGTGTCATATTTGTACTTGTGGAGTGACCTGAGTGTGTGCATTATGTGGTGGATCCTGGCACCTGACAGGCAGCTGACAGTAACTTTCTCCT
The DNA here is from genome assembly GCF_019279795.1 of Protopterus annectens. Taxonomy (NCBI): domain Eukaryota; kingdom Metazoa; phylum Chordata; order Ceratodontiformes; family Protopteridae; genus Protopterus; species Protopterus annectens. The sequence goes on from NC_056748.1 coordinate 465,657,019, forward strand.
TGTTTAGCCTGGTGAGTGGAACATCAGTGTGCCTGACTATAGAATCACCTATGACTAGAGTGTTGAGTATGTTGTTATGCCTTATGGGCTGTGGTTGAGTGGCACACTGAGTTTGTGGGCTATGTGTCATTTGGGTTGTGTTGGGGGGTGGAGTTTGTTTGCGTTTCTGCTTTGAAGGTCCCTGATGCTTGGGCAGGTTTTTATTGAGAGCATCTGCAAATGTAGGTGTGTGTTTTGTGTTTCTATTTGTGTGTTTTGGTGGTGCAGGTTTTGAGGGACTATGTGATGAGTGTGGTGTGGTGCAAGTGTTTACCTTCTCCTCTTGACTGTCTTGTCCAGTCTTGGGTGAAGAGAGCTTTGCTTCCAGTTTGGCTATATAAGTGCATCTTTCACAGGTTGTAGTGTTGGGTGGTAGGAGGAGAGGGTTGTCTGTGTACATGAGGCAAATGCTGCATTGCCCCAAGATGCCCAGATTCATCAGGTAGACAGGAGAAATCACCGGGAGCTGACCCTTAGACATGCCTGGATAGGTGCTTATTTATTAAGTACTAAAAACTGCTTTCCTCTAGACAAGTGAGGAAAGTTGAGTGCTGTAGTAATTTGCAGCTTATTTAGTGCTTACAACGAGTTCTGAACAAGTGCTGAGTTTAAAGAAACAGATTTGAGTGCTGAAACTAGAAAACTGGCTAGTTCTAAGAAACAAAATTAAGCTAGAAGGCTTCCCTCCAACACAGAAAGTCTTGGGGTCTCAGAAACCTACAAACAGTCTAGACCACTTACAGGAAAGGCAGGAAACAAGCTTACATTTTTTTTTCTTTCCCAGATGCTCTCTTTGTACACAGTAGGAGTGTCTGAAATCAGAATATGATCTCACTACACTCAGTTGAGTGAGCAAATGAGATGGGCCCAGAAGGAGTATCCAAACACAAATTTACAAGAGGGGCGGGCAGTTTCAAAGCCACTAAGATTAACTGAAAAAACAGAGTCAAAACTTCCAGTTCAGTTAATATTCAATGCAACACAAATAAATCAATTAAAATGCTGTATTATTTGAAAAAAGTGCAGATAAAAGGTACATAAATTCTCTTATATGTCCAGCTGAATACAGCTAGATCTTAGCTGGCCAAAGCTGAGGTTTTAAACAGAAAATATTCCAAACTGTACCACTTAAATAGGCAGTGACAGGATATCAATGAATGACACTACCCCTGCCTGCAATTATTAACATGCAATAAAAATCTAGCAAGCACTTTCAGAGTCAAAACTTCCAGTTCAGCTAATATTCAATGCAACATAAATAAATCAATTAAAATGCTGTATTATTTGAAAAAAGTGTTGATAAAAGGTACTTAAATTCTCTTATACATCCAGTTGAATACAGCTAGATCTTAGCCAGCTAAAGCTGAGGTTTTAAGCAGAAAATATTCCAAAATGTACCACTTAAATAGGCAGTGACAGGATATCAATGAATGAGACTACCCCCACCTGCAATTACTACCAGGCAATAAAAACCTAGCAAGCACTTTCAGAGTCAAAACTTCCAGTTCAGTTAATATTCAATGCAACACAAATAAATCAATTAAAATGCTGTATTATTTGAAAAAGGTGCAGATAAAAGGTACTTAAATTCTCTTATACATCGAGTTGAATACAGCTAGATCTTAGCCGGCCAAAGTTGAGGTTTTAAGCCTTTGGAGTTGTTCCATCTAGTCAGTACATATTAAATCCTGGAGGTAAGATTTCAGTATCTGAAATGTGGGGTTAAAGCCATGTTTCAGATAGGGCTAGGATTTGGGGTTTGTTAGAGGCTATCTAGGACTGAAAGTCTGTAATTTTATTGACTAAGCTTTGTGTGTTTAATGAGATGATTGGTTAGTTGTTTTGAGGGAGGGGAAGGAATGTTTGGCAATAGCAGAGGGGATGCAGGAGTAGTATTAGCAGAGAGGGTGAGAGTGGTAGGGGAGGTTGGGCCTGGGTTGGGAGGAATGTCACCAGACAGGAGTAAAGAAATGTAGAAGAGGATTGGTTGAGGAGTGTGGAGGTATATGTGGAAAGTTTATGTTCCAGTTTTAGAGAAGTAGAAGTAGTGGAAAGGATGTAGAGTTTGAGAAGGTAGAGGTAGGAGAACTGGAATAGCGAGAATGATATAGTATAGAAATCATTATTGTTATATATATAGTAGGTAGGCAGGTGCTGAAGGGAGTTGGTTGAATATGGTTTAAGACTAAGTTACAATGACAACTAGTGAAGAAGGATAGGAAGAAGAACAGTGGAGCTGGAAGGTACGGGAGGAACATAATTAGTGAATGGCTATCTAGTATCAGAAGAGAATTGTATAATTCAGTGGAAAATTAGAAGCAGAAGCAATAGAAGACACAGGATGCTTCCTTAGTGGAATCCTACTCCCACCTTGAACATATTCGGTTTAACTATGAGAATGAGGATGCAACTCTTGCTTCTCAAACAAAGAGACCAAATGTCATTCCACTCTATCCTGGGTATCCCATACAGTTTTAGCACCTCTCACTTCTCACAAGAAGCAATAAAATAAAATGATAAATATCACGATATACAAAATAAAAATCAAAAACACAGTAAAAAACATAAAATAACAACTAAAAAAATATATATATAATAAACTCATATATGAGTGTTAAGTAAACACCATACACAAATACACACTCAACAAGAGAAGAAGCAACCAAAAAATTAATAAACAGGGCCACGATGTAAGTGTGCATGCACACAAAAGAAGCATGTGTAGACATCACTTTACTTTAATATACACATGCCTTTTTTTAAAAAAAAAAAAACAAATGTATGTAAAAATAAAAAAGAATAATAAATCAGGGGTATGTATATACTGAACGTATGTATATATGGCTTACATAATATATATATAAGTAAATATAAGTCCATTAGAGCACAAACAATACTTGATAAAACAAATATCACAAACCAAAAGCCAAAACATTAAGCCCAAGAGTTGGAATAGTAGATTTCATCTTCAATACTTTTCATACTTTTATACACTATATTACAACTTCGGGTGTATTAAGTATATTGTATTAATTTTAACCAATGCCAACTAAAGCTCACGTAGTTCCAGTATAAGAGAGGTGGGACCACCCCCAGGAGAGCCACAGGCCACATGCAATGGCATAAAAAGGCAAAAGGCATGGCCAGGGTTAATAAAATATTTGTTTTGTTTTTTTATTTTTTTTTTATTTTTTATTTGCGTAACAATGCTAATTTTAAATAATTAAATATCCTCCTTAACACCCGACGAGCAAAGTAAACAATTGAGTTTGTATCACAACTGAAGTGTAATGTGATAGAATGTATCACAACTCTATCTATGCTACTCTATGACTTGATAAATATCGAATGAACTAATTGACTAAATAAAATTAAAATGAAATTTTTAATTAAATTTTTAAAAAATGTTTTGTAAAATTAGCATTAAATTTAAATAGAGTATGTATATACTGTATAAGTATTTTTTATATAGGTATAGTATAATTAATTAATTTTTAATTTGTTATTGCATTGTATATTTATTAATTTATTTATTTTTTAATTTTTTAATTTGTATAAAAAAATTTAAAAAGGTTTGTTTATTTTTGTGTATTTTAAAATCCTACATTATGTATGTTTGTGATTTTGCAAAAACTAAAAACTATTGTAAAAATAAAAAGCGAGCTAAACTAAGAACCTTGGTTATTGTGTTCTTCTGGGTCTGGGGTCCTTTAAGTTGTTTCTGGTTACAAGTTATTTTATAGTACTAAGTTACATGTCTTCTCTATGTCTGCAAAAACATGTGGTTGTTAGGAAACCATCAGAATTGTGTTGGGCATAGCTAGTACTGGAAAACATCTATGACCTGCTCATATGCATGTGCAAAGTCAAAAAGTTGACCCAAAAGCCATAACTAGGGCAAAGGGAAGGGGAGGATACCCTAAGTGCAAGCTGTTGGGCAGGATTGGTAGGTGCTGAGAGTGTGGGAGAACAAAACTAGCATTGTTTTATGCAGCCATGTGGATATCACTGCTTCATAAATTAATTTGATACTGCATGTGTGGTCATGATTGAAACTCTTGGTGTGTGGCAAATTGACTGTAGCAAGTTACTCAGATTATGTACTACATTTATACCAAGCAACTTACTTGCTAAAATTTCAGGGCAGAATAGACTTTTTCTGTCTTCAGCTTGGACAAGGCCACAAATAGAGGAGGGGGTTCCAGTTTAGGGAGTTGCACAGGGTACAAGATGACCTAGTTATGGTTCTGGTTGATCCACTGTTCCACAGCCAAGATGAAATTTACATGTTTTCCTCCTAAATCAGAGGCTTATCTGCTAGGTAAATTTTGCTTTTCATCATCCTGATAAAGACTTTACCTGGGAAAATGTGGACCATGATCTCTCATTAACAGAACTGCACAATATTGCACTCCTTTTTTAAATAAGGACCATAACACCAATTTGAAATCTAGAGAAATTCTTTTGAACACTAAAAAGACATGTTAGCATATATTAACTACACCATTTCAACACTGTCCACTGCCTTCAGTATTTTTGGACATGCTTTATCCACTAATACAATCTTCCAACACCAGACGTTTGCAATTGCTACTGCTCCACTGGTGTACAGGGATAAAACCCTGACTATGACCCAGATGGCTCAAAACTGATTAGCAGCTCAGGCTCCTGACAGAGCAGCAGGGAGGGATAGGCATTCTAATCTCAGTGATAAATTCCCAAGGGTGTTCCAACATAATTAACCCTGGTGGACACGAGGAGAAGTGTGAGAGGGGAGATAGTCTAATGAGGGGTTAGGGTGGGGACTGTGACTGTGCTGCTGCAGAGGTGGGGGAGATATATCAGCACATCCAGTTGCATGCCTCCTCTCATAATGTGACCAAGGGCTGACGGAGAGTGGGAAATTGAGTAGGGTATAAGCAAAGTCCCCTGTTGGATGGTATGATGACCAGACCCTCCAGGACACCCTCAAGATCTGCACTGGCCTCAGCTATACATGGGAAATCTGGTGGGTGCTAGGAGGCATAAATGAGGTGATTTATGTGTTTATGTGGGAATATGGGACGAGGAGCTGTAGAATGATGTAGGGGATAAAAAACTGTGCAGTTTCTGTAGTGATCTTATCTACAGAATTGGATAAAGTCCTTTTAGAGTAGATCTTACATAAATGCATCTATCTCTCTGAACAGGCTTGGAAATACATCCAGTTTTAAATAGGCCTTAATTTTATACCTTCGTCTTTATTATTTTTGTATTATTTATATTCTGCAGCATCAGTGGAAAAGTACACCTAAGTTGTAAGCAGTGACCTTCAGGACAAGGACAGATAAAGATATGCAAACTCTCAGTTTTCTCTTGAGAACATTTTTGTTGTATGTCAGAGTCAATTTACAGAGGCAGAAACAGACAGTTTAGAGACTTTTGCAAAATAGATCATGTGGACTAACAACATATCTTAAGATTTACAGATTCAGGGTCTGAAGTTCAAGGATGGGAAGTACAAGCTACGGGAAATAAAGGTACAAGATGTGGATTTTCAATACAAAACGCAGTACAAAAAACACTGTCAGTTCAGAAAATGCATCTGACAATTCAGTTTGCAAATGGCATTATTTATGGAAATATCTCTTTTGCATTGTAATAGAATAATTCTTGTTAAAACTCTTGATTTTGTTATTCATTGCACAAAAGATACTTGACAACTATGAGAGGCTTCTGATTAAATTTTATGCTCTTCAAAATCAGTTGTTACTTAATGATATTTTAGAAATACAATCTTCACTTAAGAATCAAACCCTGAGATGCACATGTGCACTCTAAGTAGCTCCTTTTCTTCTTTAGTCAGACTTAGCACAGATGTTTTGCAATCATTTAGCAAGAGGTTCTCCCATTCGATTCTTGGCTGGAGTGCCTTCTGTGTGGAGTCTGCATGTCCTCCCCGTGGTCGAGTGGCATTCAAAAGACATGTGTAGAATGGGCTTGCCTTTGTTGAAGGTTGGGCGTCGAGCTGGCACCTCGGCACCCGTAAAAAATCTACTGCCAATCATTAGCGGACCGGAATTCCACTGTGGTGACCCCTAACCAGGAAAAGCCGAAAGAAGAACAAACAAACAAAGGTAACAAGGCTCCAATAATTACCCCACTTTTCCCTGGGAAAAAAAATCTCCTGGCTACTTATATATTGCAGTCTTCTCTGGTACCACCCTCTGTGAGGTTTTAGCCAATCACTCTTGAGTATCTGAAATGACTAGATCAAACAAAGATCATTCACAGCCTACAGGCCTACTCTTGATCAAAAATATAAATACAACCAAACAAGAAAACTTAGTGTGGCACCACAGGACCCGGAAAACAAGCGTATAAATGCAGTCAAAATAAATGTAGTCGGAACAAATGCCAAACCGCAAAGCTTTATGATCCAAGCGTTTATTCAAAACCAAAGAATATAAACCAAGCGCTTTCACTCGGTTAATACCGAGCTTTCTCAAGGTGAAACAAAAGTAGTGCTTCACTTCCAACCATTAAATAGTCAGACAATTAGTCACCTGTCCTTGTTGATTAATTAACAACATATTAGATTGTGATTTAAAAACAATAATATTGTTCATTTAAAAATATCCCAACCTAAAAAAGATTCATTCCCTACAGTTAGTAAATCAATTGACGAAATAAAATAATCAAACCTGTTTGCTTACAATATGCAAACATTCAGGTGGATATATTTTATCAAAATAAAAATAGTCAACATAAATAAACAAAAATAAAAAATCATCATTTTGAATGTTGACTTGAACATTCAGGCAAGCGGTCATGTACAAGCGTGAGATGGATATTTGTCTTAAAAACTTCTGGTTTATTATACTTAAACCCAGTGGAACCTAAATCTGTTCTAGGGGACAATCATTTATTATGTAAAAAAGACTAGTGAATCTGTTGCACCCAACCTAATACTGAACAACTTTAAAACCTTCACAAACGAGCCTGTCTTAACTTCAAAACACTATTAATATTGATCTTCTCATTCAAGCCAGGAAACCGGCTGGAGTCCAGTTTTAATTGCCAAAATAATTCCCTGTATTCCAGCCTGGTTTCCCAGCTACCTCCCTTAATATCTGGTGTAATTTGTTCAAGAACCATGAACTTCAAGTGCATATTCTCACATAGTAGAGAATGTTTATAAAATGCATTACTTTCTTTATGGTTTGCAACGTCATTAAAATGTTCATAAACTCTTCTCCTTAAAAAATGTTCTGTTTTACCCACGTAGAACCCACAACATGTTTCACAAAACCCTAAATATACCACTCCCTTCACTCCACAATTAAAGTATTTAGTGGAAGTAAATCTAAATGCCCTAGAAGGGAGATATAAAACACCAGAGTTTAACATGGCGTGACATTGTTTGCAACTGCCACATGGGTAAGTGCCGACTTTCTTGTTGTCCCTGTTGGGTAAAATCTCATGTCTAATTTCCAAAAGCTCTTTTAAGTTTGTGTCCCTCTTTCTGACAAAGTGGGGATTGGTTGAAATGTATGTTTTTATTTCATCATGTGTACTAAGAATAGGCCAAAAATTATGGATAATTTGCTCAGTTTTGTGTGAATTAGCTGAATATGTGTGTATAAAACTATTTTTGATGTCATGATTATTTGTCTGTTTGTGTTGGGGAGAAGTGTTTAAACCAATTCCCAACAAAGGGGAATAAAAAGTGTCTCTACCCTGATTCACTTCTTGAAATAAATTATCTACCAAAGTAACCAGATATCCCTTTTCTAAAAAAATACTTTTAAAAATGCCAACTTCTTCCAGAAAACCTTCTGGGGTACTGGACATATGTGAAGCCCTAATTAACTGCCCTTTTACTATACCCTTCTTTTAGTAGAAAGGATGTCCACTTTGAAAATGGAGATAAGAATTAGAATAGGAGCTTTTCCTATATAATGTTGATTGAAAACATTGGTTGACATAATCCTTAGATAGTGTAATGTCTAACTAGTGAAGTTTATCTTTATCTATTTTGTAGGTAAACTCCAAAAATGATGTTGAATCATTAATATATTGTAGAAAACCTAATAGACTGTCCTCACTACCTTTCCATAAAATACAAATGTCATCCAAATATCTCCTATAAAGCACGCTTTAGCGCGCATTAGTTAGATGGATGAGGAGTTAGACCAGTCAGGAGGAAAAGGTTACCACACACACTATACACCCAGTCACACACTAGTACCATCAACCTCAAATACACATAGACCACACAGTCAGAAAACAGTCACAAAACACTAGAGGATAAATGTATCACCAAACACACCATCACTAGGTGAGAAACCTGGGAGGAAAGTCCCAGATATGTTCAGAACTAGTTCGGCTGACAGGTTCAGTGCAAACTCCCCCCCCAAAGGAGGAGAGATATACCCAGCGATTTTCCAGCCCCCCCCCAAACATCTCCAGCAAGTGAGCTCCTCTCTCCAAAGCAAAAACACAGCATCCATGGGACCTGATGTGTGTCCCGGCTGTCCATCACTCAATGAGAATGAATACAATGAGCCACCCTGACAGCTGTTTAATCAGCATCTTACCTCAGATGGGTTGCAAACTGGCTGGTGACAGAAACCACAGGGGTCAGGTTGCTGGCGCCGCCATGTCAGACTCAAGCCTAGTTATCAGGGACCTGGGGACCCAAGTTGATAGTAGTCTGTCATTTTGACACCCACTATGCTGCCCAACTGAAAGAACTTCAACTCTATTCAATCGCACACCTGCTCAGAAAATCTAGATCCATCAGAGCCACAAGGGCGGGGACTTAAACAACCTTGATACGGCTATAATATACTGGAGGATGAGGGATTCATTCAGTGTCACTGCTCGACAGAGGCACAGCAAAAATATGTATGTATAGTTAAGCACTAAAGGGGTGGTGTAGCCTAAAACTATGGGCTACCTATAATGTAAAACATCCTGATACCATGTACTTGTAAAAACAAAGTTCTTTTCCCAATAGTACAGAACAATATTGGCATATAAAGAGGCACAAGGGGCTCCCATTGCCACCCCTTTTCTCTGCCGATAAAATTCACCGTTAAAATGGATAAAGTTGTTCTCAAGCACCATTTCCATTAATTCTAAGATAAGGTTAGTAACTTTAGGGCTGAGGTCTGTCTCCGTTGCCAAAATCTGGCCAAACCACTCTAGACCTATTTGATGTGGAATACTTGGGAAAAGCTCCACTACGTCCACTGTAACCATTAAAATTTGTGAACTAAATAAATTTTGGTCTATTCCCCTCAGAAAGTCCCAGGAATCCTTACAAATGTGTACTATACTAGTGACATACTGTTTTAAGGTAAAATCAATAAACTTTGAAAATGGTTCCGTAATACTTCCCTCTCCAGTAACTATTGGTCTAAATTTAAGTGGTTCTAATGATTTATGTGTTTTGGGGATGCCAAAAATTTGAGCTATTTTCAGCCTATTCACATGTAAATAGTTGTAAAGCTGTTCGTTAATTACCGTCTGTAACAAATGATCATGTAGCTGGTAATTAATTTTAGCATAAGCTATATTAATCTCGTTTTTAGATACCAGCTCATATTGCGCTGAATCTTGTAACAGACTATGAATGTATGATTCATAGTCGACTGTGTACATCAACACTGCTCCCCCTCCCTTATCGGGTTTCATAACCCTACATCCTTCTTTTTTCAAAAGGCTGATCAATTCAAGTTCACTTTCGTTCAGGTTATTTACCGGGTAGGAATTTTTAGATTGTTCCAATCTCCTGATATCTCTTTCAACCAGTTCTTCAAATACCTTTAAGGAAGGGTGTATGGGAGGGTTAAAAGTGCTCTTTCTAGTAAGGGGTTTACAGATGTTTTCTTGCCCTTTAACTGCACACCAGTTTTCTTTTAAACAAGGTACTGTGATTTTTGACACTATCCGTAATACGGAAGTGAATTTTAGTGACTTTAAAGAGAAACTTTATGCTTACAAGAACAACCAACTTGAAATAGACTATTTAAAAGAATGTGTGCATGTACAAAGGGTTCCGAAGGGCTTGCGATTTTTTAAATGTCCTAACAACGTAGCACCAGGAACCAAGCTACATGACCAGTTATGTGACATTTTCAACAAAGCCAGTTTGGATATGTTGAAATTTATGCTTAGTGAATATGAAAGGAAAGCCGATAGGCTACTTAGTGATTTAAACACTTTGAATGAGAATATGGTTAAAGATGCCAAGTTTGACAGTGTAAAAGCTGATTATGACAGAATTTTTAGTGAAGTTGACCAACATTGTATTAGAGTTCTAAATCGTAAAATGAGGAAATTGGAGCGGGACTTAGTTGAGTACAGGGAAGGGAGAGCATTTCCCCTTTCTAATACAAAGGGGCAGAGATATAATTATAAGGACAATGTGTTTACTAATAGGGGGGAGGGGCTTGTCACTCGAACCATGAACCTTTAGGAACTGATGGTTTGAGAAGGAGTGAGAGAATTGCAGAAAAAAGTAGAAAACAGTCAGTGCAGGATTTTCAACATCCCCCCGGGGGGGGGGATACAAACACCAGCACAACACTTGGAACCACCCCCCAAATTGAATTTAGTATGTAACACAATTTTATCTACAGAAGAACTCACAACTAATGAAAAACAAATAGTACGTAGGATGAACAATTTCACCATTTTTAATTTTACGTTTTTAGAACCCACAAACAGCTTTTTTGAATTATTTGCTAGGGGTTTCCACTTTGTCCCTTTAAAATCGGTCCATATAACAAAAACTTTAATTGATTTAAAACATTTTTGAGACAACTAAATTTAAGTCTGATATTTAAAGGGCAAGAAAGCATCTGTAAACCCCTTACTAGAAAGAGCACTTTTAACCCTCCCATACACCCTTCCTTAAAGGTATTTGAAGAACTGGTTGAAAGGGATATCAGGAGATTGGAACAATCTAAAAATTCCTACCCGGTAAATAACCTGAACGAAAGTGAACTTGAATTGATCAGCCTTTTGAAAAAAGAAGGATGTAGGGTCATGAAACCCGATAAGGGAGGGGGAGCAGTGTTGATGTACACAGTCAACTATGAATCATACATTCATAGTCTGTTACAAGATTCAGTGCAATATCAGCTGGTATCTAAAAATGAGATTAATATAGCTTATGCTAAAATTAATTACCAGCTACATGATCATTTGTTACAGAAGGTAATTAACGAACAGCTTTACAACTATTTACATGTGAATAGGCCGAAAATAGCTCAAATTTTTGGCATCCCCAAAACACATAAATCATTAGAACCGCTTAAATTTAGACCAATAGTTTCTGGAGCGGGAAGTATTACGGAACCATTTTCAAAGTTTATTGATTTTACCTTAAAACAGTATGTCACTAGTATAGTACACATTTGTAAGGATTCCTGGGACTTTCTGAGGGGAATAGACCAACATTTATTTAGTTCACAAATTTTAATGGTTACAGTGGACGTAGTGGAGCTTTTCCCAAGTATTCCACATCAAATAGGTCTAGAGTGGTTTGGCCAGATTTTGGCAATGGAGACAGACCTCAGCCCTAAAGTTACTAACCTTATCTTAGAATTAATGGAAATGGTGCTTGAGAACAACTTTATCCATTTTAACAGTGAATTTTATCAGCAGAGGAAAGGGGTGGCCATGGGAGCCCCTTGTGCCTCTTTATATGCCAATATTGTTCTGTACTATTGGGAAAAGAACTTTGTTTTTACAAGTACATGGTATCAGGATGTTTTACATTATAAGATATATTTGGATGACATTTGTATTTTATGGAAAGGTAGTGAGGACAGTCTATTAGGTTTTCTACAATATATTAATGATTCAACATCATTTTTGGAGTTTACCTACAAAATAGATAAAGATAAACTTCACTACTTAGACATTACACTATCTAAGGATTATGTCAACCAATGTTTTCAATCAACATTATATAGGAAAAGCTCCTATTCTAATTCTTATCTCCATTTTCAAAGTGGACATCCTTTCTACCAAAAGAAGGGTATAGTAAAAGGGCAGTTAATTAGGGCTTCACGTATGTCCAGTACCCCAGAAGGTTTTCTGGAAGAAGTTGGCATTTTAAAAAGTATTTTTTTAGAAAAGGGATATCCGGTTACTTTGGTAGATAATTTAATTCAAGAAGTGAATCAGGGTAGAGACACTTTTTATTCCCCTTTGTTGGGAATTGGTTTAAACACTTCTCCCCAACACAAACAGACAAATAATCATGACATCAAAAATAGTTTTATACACACATATTCAGCTAATTCGCACAAGATTGAGCAAATTATCCATCATTTTTGGCCTATTCTTAGTACACATGATGAAATAAAAACATACATTTCAACCAATCCCCACTTTGTCAGAAAGAAGGACAGAAACGTAAAAGAGCTTTTAGAAATTAGACATGAGATTTTACCCAACAGGGACAACAAGAAGTTCGGCACTTACCCATGTGGCAGTTGCAAACAATGTCACGCCATGTTAAATTCTGGTGTTTTATATCTCCCTTCTAGGGTATTTAGATTTACTTCCACTAAATACTTTAATTGTGGAGCGAAGGGAGTGGTATATTTAGGGTTTTGTGAAACATGTTGTGGGTTCTACGTGGGTAAAACAGAACATTTTTTAAGGAGAAGAGTTTATGAACATTTTAATGATGTTGCAAACCATAAAGAAAGTAATGCATTTTATAAACATTCTCTACTATGTGAGAATATGCACTTGAAGTGCATGGTTCTTGAACAAATTACACCAGATATTAGGGGAGGTAGCTGGGAAACCAGGCTGGAATACAGGGAATTATTTTGGCAATTAAAACTGGACTCCAGCCGGTTTCCTGGCTTGAATGAGAAGATCAATATTAATAGTGTTTTGAAGTTAAGACAGGCTCGTTTGTGAAGGTTTTAAAGTTGTTCAGTATTAGGTTGGGTGCAACAGATTCACTAGTCTTTTTTACATAATAAATGATTGTACCCTAGAACAGGTTTAGGTTCCACTGGTTTTAAGTATAATAAACTAGATGTTTTTAAGACAAATATCCATCTCACGCTAGTACATGATCGCTTGCCTGAATGTTCAAGTCAACATTCAAAATGATGATTTTTTTATTTTTGTTTATTTATGTTGACTATTTTTATTTTGATAAAATATATCCACCTGAATGTTTGCATATTGTAAGCAAACAGGTTTGATTATTTTATTTCATCAATTGATTTACTAACTGTAGGGAATTAATCTTTTTTAGGTTGGGATATTTTTAAATGAACAATATTATTGTTTTTAAATCACAATCTAATATGTTGTTAATTAATCAACAAGGACAGGTGACTAATTGTCTGACTATTTAATGGTTGGAAGTGAAGTACTACCATTGTTTCAACTTGAGAAAGCTCGGTATTAACCGAGTGAAAGCGCTTGGTTTATATTCTTTGGTTTTGAATAAACGCTTGGATCATAAAGTTTTGCAGTTTGACATTTATTCCAACTACATTTATTTTGACTGCATTTATACGCTTGTTTTCCGGATCCTGTGGTGCCACGCTCAGTTTTCTTGTTTGGTTGGATTCTTCTTTCTTTTTTCAAAAATATAAATTAAAAAAAATGAACTTCAGCTCAGTTCATTCCTTAATCATTAATATGTCAAACCATGAGCCAAAGTCAAGTTTATATTTAAGCTTAAGACAATTTCATTTCAGCATTCCAGTCTACAGTTCAAAATAGGGTTTCTCCATGCTGTTTACAGTTTCATCTGCATTTTACACTTCCCTTTATATTTTGTTTTGTTGTATAATGTGCTGAATGTGAAAACAGTCAGGAGTTGTGAAATGTGGTTGTTTTAACCATTAGCAGATATTAACTAATCGTTTTCCACTTTGTACCTTAAGAAAATAAATAATAAAAACACTTCAAAGTTACCCTTTGTAGCTTTGTCTCCAAATTTATACAACATGTATGCACAATGACTGGGATCAAGAGAAAAATAAAAATGGCACATTATTTCTATTTACCCCATTTCATGTCATTGAGGAATTTTAATGCGATTAGTATCTATGTCTTTTTAGTATAAGAGATTCACATTATGTCCACAAAAATGGCACTCTCAGGCAAAATACACAAATAATCCAAAGAAAATGCCCAGGCCAGAAGATTCCAAACAGTTCAAAGTACGTTTAATAGCAGGCAACACAGTAAAGTAAGACCATAAAACGCTAACAAACACTCTCAAGTGTTTTTCGTCACTCAGTACATGACTTCATCAGATGCGGAACTGGAATTAAATAAATTAAAATATCCTTAAATAAACTGCATAATCATGTTAAAAACATATCCATTCAGTAAAATGTCATTAAAATCATTTGAAACTAGATACATTCATACTTTCAGTAAAAGTTAATCCAGTATAAAAACTTTGAATATCTAAATATGAATATAATTTAAAATGTAATTTAAAATAAAATACGTAAACAATGTAAACACTTCATCTAGTGGCTAAAAATGACAATGTCCCTAATTCATAAAAAACATTTTAAAACTGGTGTGCAAAAGACCCTTTATCAAATAATGTGAAGTATATACAATTTGTACACTCTAATGGAACTGCTTCAAGATTACTTAAAAAACCTTATAGCTTAGCAGCTCTCATTTTTAATAGTGATGTAATGGAAAGATTATCATTTAAACCAGGAGGGGATGATGCTTCTCAAGTCAGTTGCCACCATAATTCTTTATATTCGATTTTCTCTTCCCAAAGACCCCTCTAATTTCTTTCGTAACTCCCTCTAATACAAAGAAAGAAATTTTAGCTTGGGGACACTCCAAAGTGTGCTTATACAAAGCATTTGTTTCTTTTCCATTTTGGACATCATATAAATGTTCATAAATTCTTCTTTTGAGCTTCCACTCAGTCTTGTCAATGTAAAAGGAATCACAAGATCCACAGAAGGCAAGGTAAATTAATCCCTATGACTCACAATTAAAATATCCTTTACTATATTTTTTTTATTTCTACTAGCCAAGAAAATTTCATCTCTATTAATAATATACTTACACTGGACATAATGTCCACATTTATATGTCCCTGCCTTCTGTCTGTTTGTGTTATGTTCCCCGTTCTCAAGCAAACACTTCAAATTCATATAGTTTTTATAGACAAATTTAAGGTCTTGGGGGTAAACCTTTGAGGTCAGAGAATCCCATAAAGTTTTTCCATTCCTTTTCAATAATTCTCCTAGTAACTTTAGAACTTGCATTAAATTCTAAAATCATAGCCTTATTGAAATCATAAGTGCCATTATGATTGTTACAACTAACACTGTGGCCATTATTATTATTATTTGTGCCAATCATCTCTCCTAGGACGGTTTGAATTTTTCTTTTCTTCCTATGCTAACCTCTTTCCTTACTTCACTTAACATTTCCTAGGGGTAACCTCTGTCACTGAACAAATTAACAAGGAAATCTAGTTCTAATTCAAATTCACCATCTTCTGACGCCATGCGACTTGCCCTTATAAACTGTCCTTTAACAATATTTTTCTTTTATTGAAAAGGGTGGGCACTATTGAAGTGCAGAAAAGAGTTAGAATAAGTGGATTTCCTAAAAATTTTGGAATGAAAACCTCCTTCCTTCTTATAACCCTCAATATCCAAGTATCATAGTCTGTCTTGATACAAATTCCAAGTAAAATCCAAAAAAGGCACAGAGTTCTTAAGAAAATCTAAAAATTCATTAATTAAATTAACTTGACTGACCCAAAAGATGCATATATCATCCAAAAACCACTTATATAAGTACCAGGAGTCTTTGTAAATAGAACTCAATACATATTTTTCTTCCCATTTCCCATCACTACACCCTTAGTCTGATGGTAAAATTTGCCTTTAAAAAACAAATAGTTATATTTTAAAACCAACTCCATCAAACTAAAACACACCAACCTCTTGTTCGATTTTATTTCATTGTCCTCAAATAATATCTCCTCTAAAAGTTGTAACCCTTCTGCATGGGGAATACTTGTAAATAGGTCAACTACATCAATAGTTGTAAAAGTAATAGCATCACTATAATTTTCTTTATTTATTTCTCTAAGTAGGTCCCATGAATCTCTTAAGATATTTTTCCTCTTAAGCCAAAGTTTTTTTAAATTACCATCTACATATTTGGCTAAGGGTAGAGTCTTAGAACCTTCCGCAGAAACAATTAATCTAGGAGGGGGTTCCAACTCATTCTTGTGTATTTTTGGAATACCAAAAACTGAAGGAATTCTTGGCTTATTTAACATCAAATAATTAAACACCTTTTCGTCAGTCAGACCCTCCAACAAGAGGTCATTAAGGGCTAAATCAATTTTGCTGTAACCAATATTAATCTCATTTTTCAATACTATAGCATAGGAAGAAAAGAAAAATTCAAACCCATCCTAGGAAAGATGATTGGCACAAATAATAATAATAATAATGGCCAGAGTGTTAGTTGTAATAATCATAATGGCACTTATGATTTCAATAAGGCTATGATTTTAGAATTTAATGCAAGTTCTAAAGTTACTAGGAGAATTATCAAGAAGGAATGGAAAAATTTATGGGATTCTCTGACCTCAAAGGTTTACCCCCCCCTAAGACCTTAAATTTGTCTATAAAAACTCTATGAATATGAAGTGTTTACTTGAGAACAGGGAACTTAACACAAATAGACAGAAGGTGGGGACATATAAATGTGGCGTTGTGTCCAGTGTAAGTATATTATTACTAGAGATGAAATTTTTTTGGCTAGTAGAAATAAAAACATATATAGTAAAGGATATTTTAATTGTGAGTCATATGGATTCATTTACATTGCCTTCTGCGGATCTTGTGATTCCAGCTCAAGAGAAGAATTTATGAACATTTATATGATGTCCAAAATAAAAAAGAAAGGAATGCTTTGTATAAGCACACTTTGGAGTGTTCCCAAGCTAAATTTTCTTTCTTCGTATTAGAGGGAGTTACTAAAAAAGTTAGAGGAGGGTCTTTAGGAAGAGAAAATCGAATATAAAGAATTATGGTGGCAACTGACTTTAGAAGCATCATCCCCTCCTGGTTTAAATGATAATCTTTCCATTGCATCCCTATTAAAAATGAGAGCTGCTAAGCTATAAGGTTTTTTTAAGTAAACTTGGAGCAGTTACATTAGATTGTACAGATTTTATATACTTCACATTATTTGATAAAGGGTCAAATGTTTTTATGAATTAGGGACATTGTCATTTTTTGCCATTAGATGGAGTGTTTACATTGTTTATGTATTTTATTTTAAATTACATTTTAAATTATGTTCGTATTTAGACATTCAACGTTTTTATATTGGATTATCCTTTACTGAAAGTATGAATATTTCTAGTTTCAAATTGTTTTAATGGAATTTTACTGAATGGATATGTTTTTGACATGATTATGCAGTTTATTTAAGGATATTTTCATTTATTTAATTCCAGTTCCGCATCTGATGAAGTTATGTACTGAGTGATGAAAAATGCTTGTGAGTGTTTGTCAGCATTTTATGCTCTTACATTACTGTATTGCCTGCTATTAAACATATTTTGAACTATCCGGAATGTCCTGGCCAGGGCATTTTCTTTAGATTTACATTATGTATTATCAGTGAAGGCATATTTGATCAGTTTTTAACCAGGTAAAGCCATTAAGCCTGTGTAACTCTTTTCAGTGGGGATAGATAAAAAAATGTGTAACTTACACACTGATTTCAAAACAAAACACATGTATTAATACATTATACAGGTAACTAAATCCACTTTTTTACAACATAGTTGGTCATGAATCAAGTGGCCTTCTACCTCATTTTTAACTGAGACAACAATCTGTCGATACAGAGAAAAGCATTTGCTTTCCCACAGATAATATGTTCACTTATTAACTTTACTTAACTTCATACAAAATGAAAAACACTTAGCAAAATAGAAATTAGTACAAACCAAAAATGGGGACTTTTTTTAATTTATTTTTACACAATTTTCTCAAGTTCTCTTGAAATTTTTTTTTTTTTTTTTTTTTTTTTTTTTTTTATGGATTCACAGTTGTATTACTTTTTCAGTTACAGTAACATTAATTTCACTGACTGATGATATATTATGTTTATAAGGTGTGTAAAAAAAGTTTTATAATCACTGATACAAGCATACAATGCATGATGCAAAGTACAACAAAAAAGTGTTATTATGGTACCTTTCCATCCTGAAATCAAGTTATTTAGCCAAGTAAATTACCAGAGATGGAATAAGTAACAATGACCTGAGAGCACTTCAGCAAGAACTTACACTGCCATTATATCTAGTATTCACTAGGTCATATAAATATGGGGAGATTCCTCAAGATTGGAGACATGCACTTATTAAACTTGTCTTTAAGAGAAAGGGGAGTAGGACAAACCCAGAATTATATAGACCCTTAAGTCTACTTTCATGTTGTGGAAAAATAATGGAGAAGGTAATACTGGATAAGTTATTGTCAGAATAGGATAGGTTGGGCTTGAAACCATATATCAGCATGCATATGTTGAAAATAGATCTATTATCACCTGTAACATGATGTTCTATAACAATATAATAACAGTTATGAATAAAAAAATTGTTCTGTGATGTGATTTATATAGATTTCACTTCAGCATTTGACAGGGTCATACACAAAACACTGATCAATAAATTAGTACAACTAGGTATTGATGTAACGTTGATAAGATGGATAGCTGCATGGCTTACAAATAGGACACGGCAAGTATCACACACCAACTGGACAGGTGAAATCCTTGGTTACAGTCAAAGTGTCCCACAGGGCTCTGTTCTAGGGCTTTACTTGTTTAGATTGTATCTTTCAGACCTTACTTTTTCATCTGAGGTGTTTTACAGTCTATATGCTGATGACCTGAAATTGGGTAAACTGATTACAAGTGTTACAGATAAGGCATGTGTGCAAAATAATTTGACTAAATTGACCATTTGGGCACAGGAGAATAATATGTTGATAAATACATCAAAAACTAAGCATATGAGATTTGGGAGACATAAACTGAAAGATGAATATTTAATACAGCACACAGTGATTGAAACTGTAGACTCATTTAAGGCCCTGGGTATATGGGTAGATTCAGCTATGAGTTTTTCTAATCATATCAGCCAACTGGCTAATGATATTTATAGAACTATAGGTTGCATAAAAAGATTTATAAAGTCTAGGAAATCAAACATAATGAAGTCATTGTTTGTTAGTTACATTAGACCCAAACCTGAGTATGGAATAACAATATGGAAACCAAGCATGAATAAACTGGAAAGAGTACAACAAAACTATATCAAGGGAATCTATGGATGTGAAAATTTAAGTTATTATGAAAGACTAAAATATCTGAACTTGTACAGTATCTCTTACAGATATTTAAGAGGAGATCTTATTCTGGTATACAGGGCATTTAGGGACAACTACCTCTGGGAATGTTTGGGGTTATCAAAAAGTACTAGGGAATCATCAGATAACCTAGATAGATGATTCTATAGGAATGAGAAGTGTACCAACTGGTTCTCTGACAGAGTAGCTGATCCTTGGAACAGACTGCCAAATTACATTAAAGCAAGTACTAGTTTAGATATTTTTAAGAACAGCCTGGACACTTATTATGTGAACAAGTGTTTTGGTATATTGGCAAGCTAGAAGGGCATTAATGCCCATGCTTGAAAATTTGTATGTATGTTTGTATGCATGTAAGTAAATCATTATTCATTATGATTTTTTTAATATATCAGGCTATGTTATTTAGATTACCTTTTATTAATTCTGATTTATCTGGAATGTATGTCCAGCATTCTGCACTAACTGTCCACAAAGCCCTAGCTTTCCTGTACTAAAAGATGAATTGTTGATGCTGCAACTAAATACAGACTATAAGTAATGATGTTTTTTTTTTTGATCAGTGGAATTTGTGAGTACATATAGTATTGCCTCTAGCTCTGCTCACAAGGCTGACATGTCTTGGAAGTTTAATAATGCCTATACTGGGTTGATATTATCATGACAATTCAGTACCATATCTTTACATTTTTCCAGTAGTGATCCCTGTCTAAGTTCTTGAAGCACAAGCATTAAAATCAGAAATAAATGGAGACTTTGGAGCTTCACTGATGTCATGTTTAGACTAATGTGTTATGTCCACATAAAACAAGTGTACTGGCAAACAGACTGCTACTAAGTCTATTGTAACATGTCTTTATCAAAAGTTAGAAGCCATTTTGCATACCTGGATTGACTTGTGGCTTTATGGTCTGTTGAATACAACAGTCACTTAATGGTATGGTATGGAGTCTGAATTATAAGTGAACAAACTGTCTACTGAGTTCTTATCATTTAGTCCCCAGTGTAAAGTAAGTAAAGTCTATAGAGAAGGATGGAAACCTTGTTCTAGTGCTGTTAACATTTTTCTGAAGAAGTTTACTTTGTACACCTTCAGTGACACCATGAAACCACTGTTGTGATAATACTTCTGACAAACTCCCTGGACCATTAGCTAACTATAAATAAAAAAGGATGAACTTGAGTAGGCATTATTAACTTTGTAATGACTACTAGCTTTTGTTCACACAACTGACTCTGCCCAATACATGTATGTTTTTAAAAGTGTATACAATGGATCAGTCATAGGGGCATAATTTTCATTGAATTCATGATTGTACTGCATTACTTATAGAAGCTTTTGCAAATAACTGGCAGTGTATGCCAAAGGCACATTTAATATGGATTGTATTCTCTCTTTAAATGACATTAAAATGTAGTTCTTTTGTAATACTTAGAAATTTGAATGAGTTTTGCAATAATTGTACTTTGATCAGATTTACTTTAAATGTAGCTTTTTTGTATCACTCCTAATACGTCACACAGAATTTTTACATTTTCTTTTTTGTTTGAGTATGATTTAATATGTCATCCATATACTGCAATATTTTGTCACCTTTCATCACTGGTCTTAACATTTAGTGTAAGTTGAAAAATAATGGATTGCTGTGAAAGTCTTCTGACTGCCTTGCCATTAAGTGTTGTTGATTTTCACATGAGAATACAAAGCTTTTTTGTGAATCTTTAGTAACAGGAATGATAAAAATCTGTTTGCCAAATCTGTAAATGTGAAGCACTGGCTTTTTAGATCTAACTTTGCTGTCATTTCAGGTATACTGGACACCACATGAGCTACTGGATTGGTATATTTATTGACTAGTTAGAAATTTAAATCTAACCTGCAGCTTCCATCTTTCTTTTTTACTGGCCAAAGAGGTAAATTAGTTGAACTAACACTGTTGTGTAGAATGCACTTTTCCTCCAATTGTTGTATGCATTTTGATGTGTCTTTCACAACTTCTTTGCACCTGGCACACTGACATTGACATGTTAGCATTTCATCATGTTCAGCTGCTACTCTCACCCTGTGATTTGCAAATAAAGCACAATCTGTATTATCTTTTGTCAACCAGTCTGTTTATTTCTGTAGCAATGGCTGTTTTTAAATGTGTAATATCTGGATTGTCTGGCTACAAACACACTGTAGCTTTAGCTTTATAACATGGTTCCTACACAACACAACACAATATTTATTTGAGTTTTTGTTTTTCCACAGGATTAAATTGTTAAAATTTACTGATAGCCCCTAAGCTAGATAAAATGCCCATCCCTCTTATGGTAGTTGTCCACTGTGTATGCAGAAACAACATAGCTGTTACATTTCAGGCTAAGACCTTCTATTTAAAAAAATGGAACTTTGTAGGTTTACTAGGACTGTTATTATTTTAGATCTGTCAAAGCTTGCAAGAAGCACTATACTGTTAAAGTATTGTTCTAAAGGTATTTTAATAAAAGATACTGCAGCACCTGTATCAATCAATTAATACAGTGTCTAACTGTTGGCCCTCTACCCATAGTGTAATGTCTTTATCCTTCCATACCAAATACACCATACGATGTAAAATAATATTTAATTTATTTTACTAACATATTCCTTATTTTATGGCTACACTGTCCATACATAATCAGATCCATATTTATTTAATTTGCATCCTTTATATTTTCAAAGAACTTTTCTTCACATATTTTTTCTACAGCTTTGCAACCCTTATACATTGTAAGAAAACATTCTCTATAGTTTCACCTTTATCAGACTATATACAAACTCTTTCAGTGATTTTTTTTATATGGCATATTTCCCTTTACTGGTTATTTCCTAAGGTAAAAAGGAGTTAGGTAGGACAACTGGGCAGGGAGAGACACAACCCTTGTAGTCAGATTGTCTATTTACTATATAATTTTCCTACAAGTCTACTGTCAGTGGTGGTGCTGAAGGTGTTGGGCTTGTCTGTAATTCAGCTATGGATTTTATCAATTTTGTCGTATCAGGCTGCAACTTAGTCTTTAGCTCAAGTGTGCCCGACTTTGTGTATATTTCACTGACAATATCATTTGTGTGTATTTTAGCCTCTTTTTGGATGGTAGCTATTTTTTTATGCTCAGTATTTTGGACATTGTTTTTTTTCCCATGTCCCTGCTGTTTGCAGAAAAAATAGAACCAGATGTTCTATATGTAGGATGGGACACCATTGAACCTACATGTTTAGTGGCAAAAATCCTACTGGCATTTTCAGCTGTTTTGAGTAACTGTTTTTGGCTGAATATTAGCTGTACAGCCTGTATAATTTCTCCATACTTGCATTTGCATTTAGCTTGATAGTATGATATCAGCTTCTAAGTTCTACATTTTCATTAGTGGTGAGACAGCCTGCTTAGGGCAGTGATCTCTTCAAAATATCCCATTATAAATAATGATATGAAACTGATGTAATTAAGTTAATTTAACAACAGTTCCACTTCAGCAGCAATGACAGTTCAAACACCACATATATTATTCTTTGCCAATGTTTTGCCATGTAGAAAGAGTGGGAAGACAGCAGTTTGCAATTTTGATCACTGGATTGTCTATACACTGGACATCTTCAGTTAATTCTAGTTCAATGAAGGAAGCACAGTTTATCAATGATTACTTACATTAACACACTGCAAAATGTACAATTCATTTAATTGTTTCATTTAAGGATAATCCAACAACATATGGCTTCATGTAATAGAAATGGGTCTTAAATCAAAGTAATGCTTGTGAGAAACTAAAATTGTTCGCTAAAAACAATAAAAACAGTCTTCTATGCAAGGCATTTTAGGTTTTCATATCTACATGGTATAACAAGACACTAGTAAATACATTTTATCTTTTTTTCTTCTTCTAACAAAATATCGGCATTATGAGTATTCCCTATAATAGCTGAGGACCAACAAGCTCTTAATGCTCTCATATAATGCTAATGATTATATTCCTACTGAATTAAATTAATTATGAATTTTTTTCACAAGAATGGAAATAGTGCTACAAATGAAAAAAGGCTGAACAGCAGACATATAGATGGACTCATGTATATGCAGGCTGAAAAAGATTCCTTGAAAGAATCTTTGTTAAATACCGAAATTACAATAAAAAAAGAAGTTGATAAAAAGTCCTTCGGCAGCAGTGCCTGCTAGACATATATAGCAGTGCAATATATTAATGCAAATAATACTGTAATAGAATTATAAAAATGATTATTTCATTCTCTAGTTATTTTTGAAGGCTGGTATGACATATGCACATCTAAGACCTGGAGTACTCACATGCAAGTGTGTTTTAAAGCTTTCACCCAAAAACACTTAAGCCTTGCACATGCACTGAAGACTTGTCTATAGATACTAGTATAAACAGGCTTAAATCTGTTTTACAGGCATATACACAAAATATTTAGTTTGATCTACATTTATTAGATAATTTTATGATCATCAGATATGATAACAAAGGAAAAAGTTAAATTACTTCAGCAAGCATCACAGGTAGTGCACATACTAACTGACACAGAAATACAGATACCAGCTAAAGAACAGAGCTGAAATTGTGTGCGTTATACAAATGATTGCTTCTGTAGATTCTGGTCACTACTGTCATTCCAATTTAAGTTTTTTGATGTCTTTATAGAAAACAAATGAAAACACCAACCCAGGGATTCAGAAACAACAGTGCCATAGTTGACATCTCACAATGAATAACCACGAACAGGGCAGGGGAAATTCAGAAACACAGAGTGTCTGCCTTAGTCCACGGAATACCACAGCCAGCATATTATGCAAATGAGCAGATGAGTTGGAAATTAGCAATACTATTAAAATGAAAATAACAGCAAATGCAAACATTATGGCAGATCATTTCAGAAATGTATAAAGATAGCTTGATGATCTGCAACCCCAAGAGTAGCTATTCACAGAAAAGTGTAACCATTCAGAGACAGAGACCATGAAATCATGTTAGGGGTAGCAGCAGGTTTTACATAAATGTATATGTATAGACCATCCTTACAGCTGGGAACCACAGAAGTGCATGACATTGCCTGCATTCCTTCAAGCCATATGACTTCACCTACCATTTTATCCCCTCCATTGCAAAGAAACAGATTGCTATTGAGTGCTCAGAGGCACCACACTGGAGCTGGTTGAGATTTGTCACCCACACATAATGGGTTGTAGAATGTGTAAAATACCCCTCCCTGTGGACAGCAAGGTATATACAGTTTTAAGAATACTAGCTACAGGGACCTTCCAGAGACCAGTGCTTGCACCACAAAAAGCAGAATCAACCCCATGTGTCATTTCCATGAGGTAGTGGAAGACATTGATTGCACACACATTGCTATCAGTTCACAACTGTGAGACAGATTAGCCATAACAAACAGTAACACTGATGCATGCAATACTACTACCAGACTATGCTGCACCATGCATGGACTGTCCACACTCTGCATCAGCCACAGGTTACTCTGATAACACAGCAATAAGAGAAGACCACAGCTGTCATCATATGCAGAGGTGTGGAGAACCACAGTGATAAATATCAGTTGTGAGTATCGTGTCTGTGTGTGTGGGGGGTTAGCTAATGGTGTGGATGAGTGTGTATGTCTTGGTCTATCGAGTGAGCTGAGAAGTTAAACCAAAGACCCATCTGCTTAGGTTGATGGTAGCTCATGTGGTAAAAGATCCCAGTCAACCTACTGAAAAGAGTATGGGTTCTTTATTTCAAACAGCATTTGCAATACTATTTGCAGACTTAACATATTTAAAATGCATAATGTGTACGCTTTTCTATTTCTTTCCATTATTGTCATACAGTCATGAATAGCCTACTTTTCATTATTGTTAACCTTCTATCTTCATTATCCTTATTTGACCCCACCCCTTTTCCAAAGCCACAATCTATTGTTTCTTAAAATTACTGCTAGTCTCCTTTTGCCATTGTACATGATTTAATTTATCCTTTCATTCCAAATGCACCATGCAATGTAAAATAATATTTAATCTATTTTACTAACATATTCCTTATTTTATGGCTACAATATCCATACATAATCACATCCATATTTCTTTAATTTACTTCATTTATATTTTCAAGGAACATATACTTCACATAATTTTTCCTAGAATTTTGCAACCTTTATACATTGTAAGAAAGCATGCTCTAAAGGTTCTTCTTTACAACAATATATACAAACTCTTTCAATGATTTTTATATGGCCTATTTCCCTTTAATGGTAATTTATTAATCATTAATCTTCATAAAAGGTCTTGACCTTGTTGTTGCTTATTATACAATGACCCCCCCCCATTAATATTCAAAATCGTGCATGCTGATTGGTCAGCATGCACATTGTAAATCTGAGTTTTAGTAATGGAAAAAGGTCCGGTCGCCTGGACTTTTTCCATTACTATAACTCTTACAACAACACTGTCTTGCTATGTTAAACGAGTTTAACATAGAGAGACAGCTTTAATAAAAGCAACGGAGATTCTCCGTTGCTTTTTTTTAAAGCTATCTCGCTATGTTAAACCCATTTAACATAGAGAAACAGTTTGTAAAAAGAAACAGAGATCTTGTTTTCTCCGTTGCTTTTTTCAAAACTGTCTCGCTATGTTAAATGGGTTTAACATAGCGCAACAGCTTCAAAATAAGCAACGGAGATTCTCCGTTGCTTTTTTTAAAGCTGTCTCGCTATGTTAAACCCATTTAACATAGCGAAACAGTTTGTAAAAAGCAACAGAGATCTTACTTTCTCCATTGCGTTTGCCCACAGCTCTGATATACTGTGTAGGCATACGCATGTGCAGTACATCAGAGCTGCCGCAGAATACCAGACGGCTGCGGAAGGGCAGCAAGGAGGCATTATACAATGCCATTATTTAAAAAAACTAATTATTTTTTTTCTTAAATAATGTCATTGTATAATAGCAATAACCTACTTCTGGGTGTGGGTAATGCTGGATTTACCCACGGTTGGCTTTGTTTGGCCACTCGGGCTTCGCTCTCATGACCAAACCACACCAACCGTGGGTAAATCCAGCATTACCCACACCCAGGCATGGGTTATTGCTTTATTATACCATGCTTTTCATACTTTTATAGCTTTAACTTTTTAATTTGCTAAGTTAGCCCAAGGATTAGCCTCATAATACTGTATCATGATATTTTATACCATACTTTCATCTCATTTTCTATTTCATCATTTTTTTTTATTTCCCATAAAATATTTTTTTTCTTCGTCACATCGTATTTCTTTATTTAAACATTCTTTTCCTCTCTTTCCCCCAATGGGAATGGGCATATGTTTTGGACAACAATAGGTTTTCTCAATATATTGTTTTCTTGAAAAGTTTTGTGGACAACCTTTTTTTTATTGTGGCAAGGACTGGAGGAGTTGATTTTAGAGTTTTAGACTACCTGCACACTACGACAAATTTCCTCAGGTTTACATACAAATATTCATATAGCAGCATGGATTTTCTAGATGAGGAGGTGTTCAAGCTGGGGAGTGGGAAAATAGCTACTAAACTATATAGAAAATCTTGCCGTGTCAATACCACATTAAGAAGGGACAGCATGCATCTGGCTAGAGTTTTTAAGAATGTACTGAAAGGTCAAGGGATGATGATTTCGAGATTGAATAGTTTACAACCACTGTCTTGAGGCGAATTTGACTACATTAACACAAGAGTTTAGAGACAGGGGTTATAGAGAAAATGAAGTGGGTACTATGGCAAGAGATGTTCGATAATTAAGAAACAGTTCAGCCCGACCATATTTTTCAAGTAGACAGAGCCAGCTCAGAGACAGCTGGCTAATGCTAGCCAGGGGAATGAAGTATGTTTTTTGATGCACTATGCTAGTGACAATACAATTTTTTGTGATATAATAAAAAAGAACTTGCCGGTTTTATTATCAGATGTTAAGATAGGCAATGTTGTGGGACCACAACCACACTTTGTATTCAGGAATAAACATTCCCTCAAGCGACTTCTTTGCTATGATAAAAAAAGGAAAACAAGCCAAAAGGTATTAAGTGGAACCACACCTTGCAGTAGCTGTAGCTATTGTTAGTATATAGATATTAGTAGTATCTTTGAACATCCTGTGACTAATCAGCAGTATAGACTCAATGTTGGAGCCACCTGCTCCAGCACTAATGTGGTTTAGCTAGCTAGCTGTCAGCTCTGCTCCTGTTTTTATATAGGAAAAACAGTGAGGATGTTAAGAGAGAGAATAAGGGAATATTTACAGGCTATTAGAAATAGGACATGAGAAAGGTGATACACATGGTTTTAGATTCAGGGTATTGGATATGATGGAACAGGACATTAGATTGGAAGATATTAATAATGCAGTTGAACAGAGAGAGAGACTACATGGATAGTGAGATTACAGGCTGATGTACATCCAGGGTTAAATGGGCATTTTCCTTTAAAGCCCATGTTAAGGGCACATGGTTTATTTAAATAATTTGTTTAAGTAATGCATCATTGGTCATGTGATTAAAGTTTTAGTATTTAAATAGTGTGTGCTTTAGAATTGGTTGTATTGGTCGGAAGAAGTGCTCAGGGGAGCATGAAAGCACTAACCTTTTATTAAACTACATTTATACCTTACACTGCTGTGGTGGTTTTGTGGATTTTATCTTGTTTTTCCTATCATATTTGTTACTTCCACAGACCCTTTATTCCACAGTGGATTACTTCTTTTTTTCATTGTTCTTCTATTGTTGTTGGTCCTGCTGTGGACCATGGCAGAGGGGAACAACACTGAGCTGGACTATAACCCAAGAACTGCAACAGTGAGTTCAACATGTTTAGAGAAACTGACAGTTATTCAATACAACCCGCTGTTGACCTATACTCTAGGTGCAGCAGTTGCAGAGAGAGAGAGAGAGAGAAGATCTGGTCTTTGATAATGTGTTATTTGACAGTGAACTTAAGGCTCTGGAGAATGACCTTTTTAAGTTGAAATGCTGTCAATGACAGCATCTCCATTTTGAAGCTTGCCTCCACCATAAGGTGGTACCTAGGAGTCTTTGCATTCTTAAGATGCCGACCTATGGGAATACCTATTTGGACTTGTTAAAAGAGTGGCAGCAATTAAATCTGGATTTAAGTTTTAGTCACATCAAGCTCCTTATTAGGTTTTTTCTTCCCATGGAACAAGCGCTAATAGTTGATATAAAACAAAGGCAACAGAAACGTATGCCCATTGTTCCTGAGGAAATTTATGTTTTGACTATGGAGGAGTTAACCAAAAAGGTTTCCTCCTTTCAAAATCATTTAATGGCCATTAAAAAGCACAAGCTAGAAAGGGATCTATGTGATTTTGTTAACAGGCATGTCTTTTCTTGGCCATGCTCATTTGTATCTCAAACGGATACAAATGTTGAGCCAAAGACAGCACATCAACCAGGGTGGGTGCAATTGGCTGAGGTGAATGCCAATTTCTCAGCACCTGCATCTATTGGCTTGACTGCTCCTACAGAGGCATCCAACATCCCTACAACATCTGAAGTGGTTCCAGTGATATCGTCAGCATCGATTGAGTTACAACAACCAGCCGTGAGAGCTAACAATGGGTTCCAGGGACATCAAAGGTCGGATTTTCCATCTTTACTGCTACCTATCAGAGACATGAACTTTCCGGCTTACTAACGACCACAGATTCAAGGGAGATAACATCCCCTACAGTTATTGGACCCAGAAAAGAACCAGAACTGGTCATTGAAGAAGATGTGGCACGTGTCTCAGAACAGTTAGTACAGAATTTGTCTAGGAAGACTTTTTCTGAGGTTGAGTTACATTTATTGAGGAAAGGTTTGTCTTTCATTCCTGCATCTCGAATGTTGATTACTTACACTGTGGCTGATATTAAGTTATTTGCTAGGAATATAATGTTAAAAACTATGTTTAACACCAGTAATGATCAGTTTATGTACAAGAGGCCCTGTAGTTTTGTGCCTGTCTTAGATCCTGTGATAGAGACTTTTAGTTGAAGGTGTGAGAAGGATGTTAGGGCATATTTTATGCATAGATCATCACATAAAAAGTTTTTGTAATTTGACTAAGGATGAGTGGCAAGCTTTATTGAATTTGCAATTGGATGAGAATGTTGTTTTTTGGCCAGCAGATATGTGTGTGTCATTAGTAATTTTAGACAAAGTATTTTATGTAACACAAATGAAGGAAATGTTTAGTGATAGTAATGTGTATGCAATTATAGGACCACAGGAGGTACATTACATTGAAAATGAGATACATAGGATCTTGAAAGGTTATTTGGCATGAAGTTTGATCACTTTAGCTTTATTTAATTATTTTAGAGTTTTGTTTCAATTGGTACCTACTTTGAATGGTTTACCCAAAATTCATAAGCGCATGGATAGACCACCTATGTGACCTATAGTGTCGGGTAGGTGTTGGGCTACAGAAACTAGGTCCATCTATGTGGAGAAGGAATTGAGACCAATAGTGAATGCATCATGTACTATTTTGTGTGACACAAAATAGTTTTTAGAAGACTTGTTTTAAGCTTAAATAGGATTAGCAATGTTGATAAGTTGTTTTTTCTAACTCTGCATGTACAATCTCTTTTTATCGGTATACCAAACACAAAAGGTCTCAGTATGCTTAGTGACTGCCTTAAAGAACATAGTGATTTTAGTGATGTTAAGACTACCTTAGTTTGTTCCCTTGTTTGCCTAATTTTGGAGTATAATATATAAATTTTTGATGGGGTGTACTATTGGCAGAAGCAGGGTATAGCCATGGGCACACCCTGCGCAAACAGTTATGCAAATCTGGTTATGTCCCAATGGGAACAGACATATGTTTTGGACAACAATAGGTTTTCTCAATATATTGTTTTCTTTAAAAGATTTGTGGATGACCTTTTTTTATTGTGGCAAGTACCGGTGGAGTTCATTTCAGAGATTGTAGACTACCTGCACACTACGACAAATTTCCTGAGGTTTACATACAAATATTCATATACCAGCGTGGATTTTCTAGATGTGGAGGTGTTCAAGCTAGGGAGTGGGAAGATAGCTACTAAACTTTATAGAAAATCTTGCTTTGTCAATAACATGTTAAGAAGGGACAGCATGCATCCAGCTAGACTTTTTAAGAATGTACTGAAAGGTCAAGGGATGAGGATTTCGAGATTGAATAGTATACAACCACTGTTTTAGTCTAATTTGACTACACTGACACAAGAGTTTAGAAACAGGGGTTATAGGGAAAGTGAAGTGGGTACTATGGCAAGAGAAACAATTCAGCCCATCCATATTTTTCCAGTAGACAGATAGATCCAGCTCAGAGACAGCTTAACGCTAGCCAGATGAACTAAGTATGTTTTCTGATGCCCTATACTAGTGACAATACCATTTTTTTTTGATATAATAAAAAAGAACTGTCCAGTTTTATTATCAGATGTTATGATAGACAATGTTGTGGGACCACAGCCATGCTTTGTTTTCAGGAATAAACATTCCCTCAATCGACTTCTTTGCTATGGTAAAAAAGGGAAAACAAGCCAACAGATATTAAGGGGAACCAAACCTTGCGATAGCTGTAGCTATTAGTTAGTATATAGATATTAGTAGTATCTTTGAACATCCTGTGACTAATCAGCAGTATAAACTCAATGCTGGAGCCACTTGCTCCACGACTAATGTGGTTTATCTAGATAGCTGTCACCTATGCTCCTGTTTTCATATAGGAAAAATGGTGAGGATGTTAAGAGAGAATAAGAGAACATTTATAGGCTATTAGAAATAAGGACTTGAGAAATGCCTTGGCCAAACATATACACAAGGAAGGTGATACACCTGGTTTTAGATTCAGGGTAATGGGTATGATGGAACAGGACATTAGATTGGGAGATATTAATAATGCAGTGGAACAGAGAGAGACTAGATAGATAGTGAGGTTACAGGCTGATGTTCATCCAGGGTTAAATGGGCATGTTCCTTTAAAGCCCATTTCAAGGACACATCGTTTATTTAAATAATTTGTTTAAGCAATGCACCATTGGTCATGTGATTAAAGTTTTAGTATTTAAATAGAGTCTGTTTTAGAATTAGTTGTATTTGTCTGAAGAAATGCTCAGGGGAGCATGGAAGCGCTAACCTTTTACTGAACTACATTTACACCTTATACTGCCATGGTGATTCTGCGGATTTTACCTTGATTAACCTCATAATACTGTATCATGATATTTTATACCACACTTTCATCTCATTTTCTATTTCATCATTTTCTATTTCTCATAAAAGATTTTTTTCTTGGTCACACCTCATTTCTTTATTTAAACATTCTTTTCCTTTCTTGAATTTTTTAACATGTCCCAATGGCACTTATAGTTGTACTTTAGAGACTTTGCTATGAACTTTTTATTTCTATCATTTACCCAAAACAAAACTTTATACACATTCAAAGAAGCAGCATAAAAAAAATGTTGGTTCATTAATCCTAGACCCTCATCTCCATTATCCACATATAAGAGTCCTCTCTTTATTGGACTCAGTCTAAAACCCCATATAAAAGAAAAGAATTCTTGTAGTATTTCCTTTTCCTAGATTGTTGGCAACATATAGATACTAGATAAATATTTATTTATTTTACATTTGTTGACCGGGAATGTCTAACTGAGCCAAAGCCCTTTTTCAGTAGAGTCCCGGGGAGAAAAGCTCCAGTATTTTACAGATTGCATTTAGTCATTATACAAATATTGTACAAAAAAAAAGTGGCAAAGCAGCTTGATGACAACATCAGCATTTTTTTTTATTAAGGTATAACTTTTACAATTTGTTCATAGAGGATGACAGTAAAGTATTGGAGTGAAGAAAGGAAAAACATAAATATGCTATATTTCCCAGTATAACTCTCTTCTTGAGTCAGAAATCTTACATCTTCCAATATTATTACACCAACATCAGTCTTACTATGATTTATTATGCCTATTCATCTAAATTAATTTTAATATTATTTACATTTACTTTTACTGAAACAACTCTAAAATTTTCATTATGTCTATGATGTAGCTTAGCAGAAATTATATAAACTTGTAGTATTTGTCTCATTTCTATCATCATTTCCTTTTTTTCTTTTTTACACTTATCCCTTTAAGCTTTATTTTTCTGTTTTTTTAATCCTGACAGCAGAAGTCCATACCCGGAGTGCAGCATGAAGGACAGTGATGTCTTTATAGGCTGTCACTCTTCCTGAAGTCAACTGTGAAAAAGATTGTGAGGTGCGGGTGGGAAGCTGAGGAAAAATGAAAATGGACAAAACAGATGGAATGTTATGGTGAGTACATAACTTCTTTATCTGACATTGTCAATTTTTGTTCTCTCCTCAGCTGTTGGGACAGAGTCTTCAGCTACCTAAATCCCTGGGTGGACTCTAAGGAAGGATATTCCTGAGCACAGTTGATCCAAAGGTTGCTCTTCTCCTTGAGACCAGCCCAGTTAGTAATGAGTAGTGAAGTTA
This sequence comes from Protopterus annectens, assembly GCF_019279795.1. NCBI lineage: Eukaryota > Metazoa > Chordata > Ceratodontiformes > Protopteridae > Protopterus > Protopterus annectens. The sequence continues at coordinate 465,690,039 of NC_056748.1, forward strand.
CTAGGATTGGACCAAGTTGCAGCTGTACATATGTCATCCATGGAAGCTCTAGATAGGAACACTGAAGAAGTTGCCATGAACCTAGTTAAATGGGCTCTTAAGGGTTTTGGTAAGGATACACCCAATTTGTTGTAGACAAATGATATGCAATCCATCAGCATCTGGCTAAAGATACCATTGCAAATGATTTGTCCAATTTAGAATCTGCAAAAGACACAAATAATTGATCTTCCTAATTTTTTTTTTGTTCTATGTAAGTAAACATGTAATTGTCTGTGAACATCCACTAAATGCAACACATAATTCAGTTTTGTTTGCAAATTTAGGAAAGAAGACTGGCAGGTAATGGGCGGGTTGATATTGGGTTCTGATACCACCTTAGGAAGGAAAAAAGGGTTGGTACATAATATTATTCTATCTCTGTGAAAAATCATGTAGGGAATTTAGAGGACAATGCTTGAAGTTCTGAAATTCTCCAAGAAGAGATAATGGCCACTAGAAATATAGTTTCCAGGTTAGGAATTAAAGATCATATTTTGCTACTTGCTCAAAGGGCAAGTAAAGTAGATCTGCATTACCAAATTTAAATATCATGGTGGAGTAGGGTCTTTATAGAGAGGTCTTAGCAGGAGAGTGCCTCTCAAAAAGGCCTTATAAAGCTTAGATGAAGCCAAGGAAGAATTCTCAAGTCCAATATGAATGTTAGAGATTGCTGCTAACTGAACTCTCATTGTTGAGGAGCTAGCTCCTTCATTAAAAACTGTTGCCAAAAATACAAGGACACTTTGCACCAGGGCTGAGGAGAGGTCAGTATGTTTTAGATGTGCCCAAGAAACAAACGTTTTCCATTTATTTCTGTAAAGTTTACTTGTAGAAGCCTTATGGGAGGATAAAAGTATATGTTGAAAAGGGAAAGAGAGAATCAGTTGTCTAGCTATTTAAGGAATTGGAGAAACCACACTGTTAGCTTGAGGTTTCAGACATCTGGATGCATCATGCCTGTCCGTTGAGACAGGAGGTATGGAATCAGATCCAAAATCCAAGGTGGGTAAAGTAGAAGAGGTCAAAGGAAGGGAAACCAAATCTGCCAAGGCCAGTAAGGTGCAATGAGGATGACTTTGCTCTTCAACTGCATAGCTTTCTGCAGAAATTTGGGGATTAGGGTAGTTGGGGGAATAGGAACAGAGGAGTCAGGTGGGCTAATTGTGGAGCAGAGCATCACTTGGTGATTTCCCTGGTGGGGGGTCAGGGAAAAGAAGTTGCACAGGGGAGGTGCAAATAGATCCCAGCAAGGCTGGCCTCATTGATGACAAAACATTTCTGCCACTTCCATGTTGAGATACCACTTGTGAAGTAATAAAATGGACCTGCTTAATTTGTCTGCTATCATGTTGGACTTCCCTGGAATGTGCATTGCTATCAGAAAGAAGCTGGAAGAGATTGCCCATTGCCACACACTGAGGGCTTCTTGACGCAATGGGTAAGACCTGATTCTTCCTTGTTTGTTGATGTACCAAACTACTGACTTGTTGTCCATCTGAATCACAATTGTCCTGAAAGGAAGAGAGTCTTTGATGGCCTGCATCACTAAAAGCACTGCTGTCATTTCCAGGACACTATGTGTTTTGGCCTCTTTGGGGGACAAAGTGCCTTGGACTGTTTTCCCCAAGAAGTGCTCCCCCCACCCAATTTGGGAGGCATCTCTGGTCACTATAGCCTTGAGCTGAGGAAGAATGAAAGGACAGCCTTGTAGAACCTGATCTGATAGAATCCACCACCAAAGATATCTTTTGCATGCTTGAGTGATTCTGATTTAGGCTAACGTGTTTGTAAAGAACTGACCATTGAGTTTCTAGCATTCATTGAAGAATTCTCATATGAACTCTTGCTATAGGAACTAAAATTATGGGTACTGTCATTGAGCCTAAAGCCTGAAGGATCAACTGGGCTGAAATTGTGGTCATGTGAATTATCTTCCTGACCTGGAATTTGATAACTTGTACTCTTGACAGGGGAAGAGAAGCTGTTAATGATTGTTTGTTTGTCTTTTTGGCTTTTCCTGGTTAGGGGTCGCCACAGCAGAACTCCGGTCCGCTAATGATTGGCAGTATATTTTTAGGGTGCCAAGTTGCCAGCCCGACGCCCAACCTTCAGCAAAGGCAGACCCATTCACGCATGCCTTTCGGAGGCCCCTCGACCGTGGAGAGGACATGCAGACTCCACACAGGAGGCACTCTAGCTGAGAATCGAACAGGAGAACCTCTTGCTGTGAGGCAACAATGCTACTGCTGTACCACCGCAGCTTAGAAGCTGTTACTGATACCACATTGAAAACCACTCCTATGACTTCCAATGTTTGAGATGGTTCTAAATGTGGCTTATTGTAATTTATGGTTATTCCCCAGCTGAGAACAAGTCTGGAGTACCTGATCTCTCACTCTTATTAGTAGATGCCTGGTTGGGGTGGCAATGAGCTAGTCATCTAAGTATGGAAACACTCATAATCCCTGCAGTCTCAAGTGAGCTGTTACCACTGCCATGTATTTGGAGAACACCCTGGGGGCTGTGGCGAGGCCAAAGAGCAGTACTCTAAACTGGTAGTGATTGGCTCCCAGCCAGATGTGTAAATACCTCCTGGATTGTCTGTTCATTTTTATGTGATAGTACACATCATGAAGGTCTATTGAGCACACCCAGTTGTCCTTGCACAAAAAAGGCAGAATGGACTGAACCATGACCATCTGAAACATTGTGTGTCAAACTAATTTGTTAAAGTTGCTGAGATCCGAAATTGATCTCTAGTTCCTTGTTTCCTTTGGCACTAAAAAGAATCTTAAGTAATTTATTTTATTCTGTCTGGTCTGGTGGGACCTCTTGGCGGAGTCTTTTTTCTATCAGCATTTACAGTGCTGCAGCTTTCCTCTGACTGGGTGGAACACTGGAAAATTTGTGTACAGATGGAGGTGTAAGGGAAAAGGGAATTATATAACCTCTGGAAATAATCCTCTTCACCGACATATCTTTTGTGATGACTAGCCAGGCTCTCTGGTGCAGGGATAAATGACCTCTGTTTGCCTCCAAAGGTGAGCAATTGGGCCTCCTTTCAGGAGCACTGGTAGGGTCTGTCAGAGAAGGAATCCCTAGATGCCTGATTCTGTGGGCATCCTCTGCCTCATGGGTGTCATCTTCCATTCGAGTTCCCCTTCCTCCTCTTGGGGAACCATCTCCACATGGATCTTGAAAAGGACCCTGGGACATTCTGAACTATGTCTTTTGGCCACTTCATTGATTCCTTGAGAAGGTTATTTGAGGGGTCTAAAAACATATGCCCACTGCAGAGAGGGTCTTTCCATCTTTTTCACACCTGGAGAGTATGTCCTTCACTTTAGGGCCAAACAATGAACTGCCGTCAAATGGTGCATTGACAAATGAGGACTTAAAGGACTCTGTTAAATCACACAAGTGCATTCAGGCGTGCCTCCTAATAGAAATACCTGAACCTGCCATCTTTGAGGCACCTTCAACTGCATGCAATATAAGCCTCATAGATGAATTAGAAATAGATTCCAGGGTAGCCAACTGTGAGGCCACAGAAGTCTGAGCCTCAGAAGTAGTGGTCCCAGGAAGGGGGTTTGATAATCCCTTTATCAAGTCCCTTTGAAATCTCATAAAGTGTGCCAGGTAGTTCAGACACCTAAGAGCAAAAGTCACTGTAGCATGCACACACTTCCCAAATGTGTCCAACGCCCTAGACTGCCTGTGAGGAGGATGGACCAAAGAACTCTGCTCAGCAAGTTCCTTCTTTGTGGATGCTGGCATGTCCATAGCATCTACAGGTACTCCCTTACTCCAAAATCCCCTTCCTACCGGTGGTGCCAAAATCCAGTCTGGTCTCTTGGGGATAGGCTCAACTGTATCAGGCTCCTTCCACACCTGCCTAGAAATCAAGCCAATGAGCTCATTGGTTGGCAGAGTTACCCAGGTGGTAGACAGGTCAGCACCAAATAACTCCAGGAATACTGATTCCTCTGGAGAAGGGTTGTCAAAAGACCAACCACCCCTTTGTATAAGGCTCTCAAGGATGTCTACAAAGAAGATAACTTTGGGTGGTATTCTTGGGCACCCTTCCCCTTCATCAACATCAGTATTCTCTGTGATTAACTCCTATGGGGAGTCCAAGTGGCACCTTTTACACTTCTTATTCCTAGGGACTTCCTCAGTGGGATGCTCTGGAGAACTATCGGAAGATATAGAAATAACCTGTTGAGTACCCTGGAGACTTTGGGCTGGCTGTCCCTGTGGCATAGAATGAAGCAGCTCAAGGTGCTAAGACAAAGAGGATGCAGAGGGAAGATCCAAGGGGATAGGATCTGTCCATCCTGCTGGAGCAAAGGACACTCTGTTCACTACCTCAAAGCAGAACACTCTAGTGAGAAGGTTCATAGGTTCATAGGTTCATAGGTTCATACTAGGCTATCTGCCCTAGGGCATTTATAAGCCTAGCCAGAGTGTGTGTGGCTTTCACCACCCCTTAGGATGAGAATACTATACCCATTAGTTTGCTGTGCCTCTGTCCAGCAGTGATACAGAGATGATTCCCGGGGTAAACCTATGATCTCCCATCCACTCATCAAGATTTCTCTTGAACAGAGTCAGTGAGGGGCTCTTCCTCACATGGACTGGGATTCTGTTCCATAGTGTAGGGAGTCTCTGGGTGATGAATCTGTCCCTCCAGCACGTCCTATTTATATCCGTGTTGAGGTTTAAGTCTCTTGCTCTCATGGCTCTGGTGGATTTGGATTTTTTGAGGTGGAGCATGTCCATTAATTCCGGGTTGGACATGGCCTTGTATGTCAGGCACAGATCACCTCTGAGCAGACGGTATGCGACTGAATAGAGCTGGAGTTTCTTCAGTCGGGCATCGTATGACATATGTTTGAGCCCCTTTATCCTTTTGGTGAGGAACTTTTGGGGTCTTTCCAACTGCTGCAGGTGTCGGGTAAGGTACATCTCGAATGGGGCGTTGTACTCAATCATTGGTCTGATAAGTGAAGAGTACAGAGATACAATGACCTCTCCTGATCTGGATGTGAATCCCTTCATGATCAGGTGGGCAATGTAGAAGGTCTTCCTAACCACTTTGGCAATGTGAGTGTCAAAAGAGAGGTTACTGTCAACTTGGGTCCCCAGGTCCCTGATAACTTCTTCCATGTTTAATGGATTACCACCTATTTGGTAATTAGGGGTTACCTTGTTTTTCCCAAAGGGTATGACTATACATTTTTTGGCATTTAGCTTAAGGCCATGGCTCTGGCACCAGTTATCCATTTCTATGAGACCTTTCTGGAGGATGTCTGTGTCTGATGGAGTGTCAATTATGGTGCCCAGTTTGCAGTCATCTGCAAATTTTGTCAGCCACAATCCCCCTATGTTTGCCTGCACTTCAGAAAAATAAATGCCGAACAAGAAGGGGCCCAGGACTGAGCCCTGTGGGACACCGCTCATGACCGGCTTAGAGTCTGACATGGCACCAGCAACTCTAACCCTGTGTGTTCTGTCCTTGAGCCAGTTTGCAACCCATCTTGTGACATATGGGTTTACATCTAAGCTGGTGAGCTTTTCTATGATGCCCGAGTGGGGTATTGTGTCGAATGCTTTTGCTAGGTCAAGGCAGGCTGTGTGAACTGCCTTACCCTCATCAATGGCCTTAGTGACTGTTTCGAAAAAGTCGACCAAGTTCAAGAGGCAGGATCTGCCCTTGACAAAGCCAAATTGGGTAGGATCCAGTGTCTGTAGGTCCCCAATGTCTTTATTTATGAGTTCCATTATGATCCTCTCCATAGCTTTGCAGACAAGGCTCGTCAAGCTTATGGGGTGGTAATTTCCAGGGTCCGTAGAAGCACCGCCTTTGTGGAGTGGGACCACAGTTGCCGTATGCCATTCTTTGGGTAATATCCTGTAGTAAGGCTAAGATTAAACAGCAGCCTTATGTGTGGGTTTAGTTCCTCATTGAGTTCATGTAGCACACAGCCGGGGACACCGTCCGGTCCCATTGATGCTGTTTTTTGCTTTAGAGAGAGCAGCTCTCACCTGGGCATCTGAGATGTTTGGGAGGCTAGACTCTGGTGGGATAGATATTTTTCCTTTTGGGGGGGGGGGAGAAATTTGCACTAAACCTGTCTGCCAGTATGTTGGCAATGTCTGTGGGTTCAGTGATTTTTTTATCATTTTGGACTAATTCTGAGCATATCTGGGAGTTTCCACCCAGGTTTCTAACATAGCTAAAGAAGGCTTTATGATTGTCTTTTGTGTCATTAGCGATTTTTCTCTCAAAGTTGGCCTTGGATGATTTTATGAGTGATCGTAGTTTTTTGCTAGTATTGATCAGAGATGCCTTCCCATTTAGGGATTTTGCTCTGTCATGTAGTAGCTTTCTCCTCTTGTTGTAGAGTTTGTTTATGGCTGGAGTCCACCAGACCGGCGCCTGCCTTTGGTGGAAAAGGTCTTGATTTTATTAGGGATTGCTTGATCCATACATTCCTGGAGGTGCTCGTAGAAGGCATTTGTAAGGGTTTCAGCAGCGTGGGTTGTGGTTTCCACTGGCTCGGGGCCTTGAAGGATACCACTCCAGTCTTAAGAAGTGTGAAGTTTGCTTTTGAGAAGTTCTTCACTGTGGTCTTTTGCTGGGGTGGGGGCGGGATGTGGATCTCCAGTGAGATTAATTTATGGTCTGATCTCACCAATGAGGGATATACTTCCGGTGTGGAGCATTTTGTCCCCATGTTTGTGATGATCAGGTCTAGTATATTTTCTCCTCTTGTGGGAATGGTGACTAGTTGTTCCATAGCATTTGAGTTTATGAACTCAAGGAACCTTTGGGCTAGGGTGTTTGGGCTTGAGTAATGTTCCCAGTCTATGTTTGGGTAGTTGAAGTCACCCAATATGATGGTGTTTGGAGAGACATTTATACTCTCCAGTGTCTTCAGGAAGGCTGTGTGGGTTTCCTGAGTTTGAGAAGGTGGTCTGTAGCATGTTACAAACTGTAGGGCAGTTTTACCTATGGTTAATTGCACCTGGATGGTCTCCGATGCTTCGTGCGTTGCCACTAACCTGGAGGTGTGGGTATCCTTTATGAATATGGATACTCCCCCTCCTTTTGTAGTTCGGTCCGGATTTTGGGGCCGGAACGCATGATATGAGGTATAACCTGATAGTGCTGGGGTGCTCTCAGGAGCCTTGAACCAGGTTTCAGTCACAGCACAAACATCGATGTTCTCCATACTGAGGAGGGCTTCGAGGGCGTGCATCTTGAGGTTTAGACTTCTGGCATTGAGCAGTATTACCCTTAGTTTTTCTCCATTTTTGTTTTCTAGGGCGGTAGGTTTATCATTTGAGCCTTGCCTAAAAAAGGCACTATGGGGGTGGCAAGAGCCTTTGCCAATATCCGGAAGCCCAGGGGTGACAGGTGCAAGCCGTCCCTTGCGAAGCAGCGTGGCTTGTCAAGCATGTCATCCCAGGCAGACAGACACTGGAAGCCAATGAAGTGGAGATGACACATATATGTTCTGTTGGCTCTCCCTGCCCAAAAGGCAATCCACCTGAGGTGGAAGTCGGAGCTGAGCTTTCCAGTGCTGAAGCTCCAAGGGGAAGAGATGACTCCAAAAGCCTCAGAGTCAACTCTAATGCCTTGGATCTAACAGGGAGGCTTCAGCTCTGAGAGTCATCCTGTTCCAAAGAAGTTTGAGTCAGTGCACTCAGAGGTAGCTTCAGAGCAGAAAATAAGAACATTCTCAGATCTGATGTAGATGGACTGAGAAGGCTCAGATCCAGGGGCTCTGAAACAGTCAGTTCACAGACGGAGCTGATATTGGTGGAGTGGTAGAAATATGGACTTCCTGACCCAAGGGGGAGTAGGACTCAGGAGAACACCCATCTGCATCTGTGCCAAGAGAAAGTTCTTCATTATCTTATCTATATCAGCTTTGGTTAGACTTCGAGAGGAAGTGACCGATGGGGACTAGGAATGCCAGCTGGTCTCAAGGAATGAGGATGGAACTCTCAAAGGCACTGGATCCAGTGAACGAGAATACCTAGTTTGTGGTAAAGATTTTTGTTCTGACAGGCTAGGATCCGAGGACATCTTATTTGTGTCTTAAGCCAGCTGGATCAGAGTAGTCTTCAGAACGGACTTAAAATGCTTCTTTCAAGGTGGCTTAGAAGTGGGACCAAATGTCAGTGATGAGAAACCAGAAGGGACCAAATATTTTTTTTAAGAAAAAGCTTCTGAGAAAGACATTGGCAGCAGTCTTTTCAGAATTAGTTTGTTCTTTCTATCTGCAGTTCCTCTGGATTAAAAGCTTTACAGATAGAGCAATTAACTTTAAGATGGTCTGGACCTAAGCAATACATACATAAAGCATGTGCATCAGACAAGGGCAACTTGTGCCCATGTTTCTGGCATTTTTTTAAAGCCAGATGGACCTTTTTCAGAAATCACTATAACAAAAAAGGAAAAATTATATATATACATACATATATATATATATATATATATATATATATATATATATATATATATATATATATAAATTCACTTTATAATCTCGAAATACTGAAAGGTCAAATTTCAGTATATAGAGACCATAAAGTTGAATCCACAAAACACCGATAGCCCAAAACCGCAAAACTTCAAATCGTGAACACAGATCACTCATACACCACAATACCCATACTACAAAAAAAACACACACACACAAACATAACATCACACATCTACAAACCTACACTACATATAAGCAGGGGGGCAAGCCCCCCTGCATCCCCCCATGTGGGGGGGCTGCACACCCCACAAACCCTACTTTTATATATTAACTCAGAGATCACACAAACAGAAAAAGACAGTAAACTCACACCCAGACATTCTACAGTCGCTCACACACACACACACACACACACACACACACACACACACACACACACAAACACCACCACATCCAACACTTAAACACTCATACTTTTACCTGCCTACCCTAACCCACATGTACAACTTACAAACACACTCACATACACTCAAACACCAAAACATTCACTTACCCTAAATTCCACCTAAATCCACACACTACACTGGACACCATCCACACAATACACTACACGTCACACAAGCAATAACTGCAAATTCGACTTAGTTGGATTCACGATTATGCACTTTCGCTATTTTGAAGATTCATGTTCATGGTCTTGAGATACTGAAATTTGACCTGTCAGTATTTCGAGTTTATATAGTGAATCCATATATATGTATGTATATATATATATATATATATATATATATATATATATATATATATATATATACACACACACACACACACACACACACACACACACACACACACACACACACACACACACACACACACAAATCAACACAATTATTCTTTTTTTTTTTAAATAGAAAGAGTTACTGGAAAGGCCCACCCAGACTCTGCTACAGTTTGCTGTGAGGGGAAAGGTTAGTTTGCCTTTTATTTGTTGTATTTTGTATTACTTTATTGCCTTTTTCTATTTTGTATACTGTCATTTGTTTTCTTTACACTGTGCTTTACTTGTATTCTGCATTTAACTGCATATTAAAACTTGAAAAAAGACGACAGTTGTGTCTCTTGTGAGTCAGACAGAAATTTTCCCACCGTCCCACCCAGTTACTGTTGTGTTCTTAAACACCACTGTCTTTCTAGTTGCCTGACCCTTATATCTTGACCATATATCTCATTTCTTCTCTCTTTTTACTGGCTGGTGTGAGTAAGCACAAAATTATCATTTTGTGAAATCACTCCCCTTCAACTATTTAAATTTATTGGCCATCCTACTGTATTCCATAGTATCAGAATACAAAAGTGACCACAACCTTTCACTTTATCTTTCTGTTTTAAAAATAATGACTCTGCACTAAAACTTAACTTTCTTGGACAGATAAAAGTTAAGATCTGATGTTGTTAATCTTCGTTCATTCCTTACTGATGGGTTATCGGTTCCGTCCTTGGAACCGAGCCAGCCTCATACCAAGCTCGTGTCAGCCAAAAACTCTCGAGCCAAGATCCTATAAAATGCTCTGCTCCCTGCTACCTCAGATCTCATTTGCTGCATTGCTGTACAGCCATGTCAAGCCCCTCTCTCAGTTACGTGAACAATTTTTTGAAGTTTTTCTATTGTTAGTGTTTAAAAGTTTTCAATCAGTTACGATCTCTATACCCTTACCCTATCACAACTTTAAGACACTCTCCCTATAGTTTTTTCCCTTTATTACCCTTTTCTTACAATTGAGGTAATTCTCCATTACCATAGGTTCATAGGTAGGTACTAGGCTATCTGCCTGAAGGCATTTATAAGCCTAGCCAGAATGTGTTGGCTTTCGCCACCCCCTTAGATTAGTTCCCTGTGCCTCTGTCCAGCAGAGCCACTGAAGTGATCCCCGGGGTAAACTTTCTGTTTCCCATCCACTCATCAAGGTTTCTCTTGAAGAGTGCTAGCGAGGAGCTTTGCCTAATGTAGATTGAAATCTTGTTCCAAAGCATGGGAAGTCTCTGGGACAGAAATCTATCCCTCCAGCACGTCCTATTTATTGTTGTGGTGATGTTTAAATCCCTAGAGCGTGTGGCTTGAGGGGATAAGGTTTTCTTTAGGTGGAGCATGTCCATCAATTCTGGGTTGGACATGGCCTTATATGTCAGGCAGAGATCATCTCTTAGCAGGCGGTATGCAACCGAGTACAGCTGGAGTTTCTTCAGTCGAGCTGCATAGGGCATCTGTTTGAGGCCAGTGATCCTTTTGGTGAGGAACTTCTCTGGTCTTTCCAGCTGTTGCAGGTGTCTTGTAAGGTACATCCCAAATGGGGCATTGTACTCTATGATGGGTCTGATAAGTGATGAGTAGAGGGGCACAATGACCTTTTTTGATCTGGATGCAAACCCTTTTGTGATTAGGTGGGCTACATAGAAGGATTTTCTAACCACTTTGGCAATGTGACTATCAAAGGAGAGATTACTATCTTCTTGGGTCCCCAGATCCCTTATTACATTTTCCATATTTAGAGGACTACCACCTATGTGGTAGTTTGTGGGTACTTTGTTATTTCCAAAGGGAATAACTATGCACTTTTTGGCATTTAGCTTGAGGCCATGATTTTGACACCAGGTATCCATCTCAGTGAGACCCTTTTGGAGGATGTCTGTGTCAGCCGGTGAGTCAATTATAGCCCCTAGTTTGCAGTCGTCTATGAACTTGGTCAGCCATAGTCCTCATGTGCTTGTCTGTGCCTCTGAGAAGTATATGCTGAACAGGAGGGGTTTTAGGACTGAGCCCTGGGGAACACCACTTGTAACCGGTTTAGAGTCATACCTAGCTCCTGCAACTCTCACCATGTGGGTTCTGTCCATGAGCCAATTGGCAACCCATCTTGTGACATAGGGGTTTATGTTCAGGCTGGTGAGCTTGTCTATAATACCAGAATGGGGAATAGTGTCAAAGGCCTTAGCGAGGTCTAGGTAGGCTGTGTGTACCACCTTTCCCTTGTCTATAGCCTTGGTAACTGTCTCAAAGAAGTCCACCAGGTTTAGGAGGCATGATCTGCCCTTAACAAAGCTGAACTGGGTAGGGTCCAGTGTTTGGAGGTTCCAAATGTCTCTGTTAATGAGTTCCTTGATGATGAGCTCCATAGCCTTGCAGACCAAGCTAGTCAGGCTTACAGATAAAACTTAAGATCTGATGTTGTTAATCTTCGTTCTTAGTTCCTGGGGTCTGTTTTGGCTCCACCTTTGTGGAGCAGAATAACTGTTTCTGTGCACCACTCTATGGGTATGTAGCCTGTGGAGAGGCTGAGTTTGAACAGTATGTTTAGGTGAGGGGTTAATTCGTCTTTGAGCTTGTGTAGGACGCAGCCTGGCACACCATCCGGTCCCACTGATGCTGTGTTTTTGGCTTTGGAGAGGGCTATTTTAACCTGCCAGTGATTTCAGGGGCTCTACATTCTTCTGGTATGGTTATGGGCCCTTTTGGGGGTGAGAGGGGGGTGATGTTTGCACTGAACCTGTCTGCTAGGATGTTGGCAATATTGGATGGTTCAGTGTATTTTGTGCCATTCTGCACTAACTCCAAGCAGATTTGAGCATTGCCACTTAGATTGTTGACATAGCTAAAGAATGACTTGTGGTTATCTTTGGAGTCCTTGGCAAGTTTTCTTTCAAAGCTCGTCTTGGACGATTTTATGAGGGAACGTAGTTTCTTGCTGATACTGATCAGGGATGTCTTCACTTATTGGGATTTTACTCTTTTCTGTACTAGTTTCCTCCTTCTATTGTATAGCTTGTTTATGGCAGGGGTCCACCAGACTGGTTTCCTTTTCTTGGAGGAGTGAGTCTTGGTTTTGCTTGGGATAGCATGATCCATGCATTCTTGTAAGGCCCATAGAATGCATTAGTAAAGGATTTTGCAGCTTGGACAGCGTTATCCTTCAGCATGGGGGCTTTGAAACTTTCCACCTACGTCTTAAGTAATGTTAAGTTTGCTTTTGAAAAGTTTTTCACGGTGGTTTTCTTGTCTGGGGGTGGGGGAGGAATGTGGATATCCAAAGTGATTTGTTTATGGTCAGATCTAACCAGTGAGGGGTTGACCTCCGGTGTGGAACACTGGTCGCCCATGTTGGTGATGATCAGGTCCAATATGTTGTCACCTCTGGTGGGAGTGTTGACCAGTTGTTCCAGGGTGTTTGAGTTTATAAATTCCAGGAAATGTTGGGCAAGGGAGTTAGTACTTGAGTAGTTCTCCCAGTTAATGTTTGGGTAGTTGAAATCACCCAATATTAGGGTGTTTGGTAGGACCTTTATGTTACCCAGTGTTTCCAGAAATGTGGAATGGGGGTCCTGGGACATGGTGGGTGATCTGTAGCAAGCTACAATTTGAACTGCAGTTTTACCCATTGTTAGTTGCGCATGGATAATTTCTAAAGCATCGTGCTGTGCCACTAACCTTGAGGTGTGGGTATCCTTGATGAATATGGATACTCCCCCACCTTTTGTATTTTGGTCCAGGTTCTGTGACCGAAATGTATGGTATGAGCTGTAGCCTGGTAGTGCTGGGGTGCTCTTTGTAGCCTGAAACCAGGTTTCTGTTACTGCACATATTTCGATTTTCTCCATACTGAGGAGTGCCTTGAGTGCGTGCATTTTGAGGTTTAGACTTCTGGCATTGAGTAGTATTACCCTCAGATATTTCAAAATGGAAAAAACCAGGATCCAACCAAGAGTCACACTGAGGCACAATAAGCTAGCGCTTTCATCCAAGTAGGCTTACTTCTGATGAACATATTTTTTGGAATGAGCTTACATTTCTTAGAGAATTATTTCTCCAAAGGGGTTATGACCAAAGGTGGTTAAAGGGAATAGAAAAAGAGGTTTCACTCTTAAGAAAAGGTGTTGCTCAGCCCATTTTGTCTTCTGACGACATAATAGTGGAAGCTCCAATATGTTTACATCACAGTAATAAAAGAAAGAATCAAGAATTCAACATAGCATTTCCTCTGCCAATAGTAAATGAAATTTGGTGTATAAAGGAAATTATTGAGAAGAACTGGAGAATTATTTTAGGTAACAAGGAATTAAGTATATCTTTGGGTCATTTACCAAAGTTTACATACAAAAAGGTGACAAATATTAGACAGAAGTTAGAAACTTCTCAGAAGTCAGAAACTTATAAAGATAGATCAGTTAGTAACAAAAAAGGTACTTTTGCACGTAAGGACTGTAAACAATGTAGGTTCATGTGTAATTCGTCCTTTATCACTATAGAACATTTGGGACAAACATTCTGGGCAAACAAATATTTTAACTGCCATAGTAAAAATGTAGTCTACATGGCTACTTGTTCCACATGCAAAAATTACTATATAGGTAAAACAAAAAGAGTTTTAAAACGTAGAATTTATGAGCATGTTCTAGCTATAAAGAAAAAAGATAAAAACAATTCTTTAGCTAGACATGCTCTTTCCTGCACGGATTTTAAGAAATTTGAATTTTTTGTTTTAGATTATGTAGAGAAAAAAATGTTTGGTGGTGACATTGACAACACATTAGAACAGAAGGAAGCATTTTGGCAGCTCCTTTTTGGGGCTGATATATATCCAGGGCTTAATGAAGTCATTAATATAAAATGTTTTTTAAAATATAGATAAATATAAGGTATGTTATAACATACCGATATATTGTATTTATTTATACATGTAGTATTTATATGTATGTATATACATTTTTATAGATATATTAATTATTTTATATAGTATTATTACTTTAAATTTATTTGATTGTGCAGATTATGACATCATTTCCTGTAATGAATCATTTAAAAGATGGGTAGGTGGTTATTATTATTTTTTCTGGAGAAGTTCACATCATTAAAAGTGGATGAAAGTGCTAGCTTATTGTGCCTCAGTGTGTCTCTTGGTTGGATCCTGTTTTTTTCCATTTTGAAGTTACTAGTTTGTCTTCACCCTCAGATATTTGTTACTTGTGCTATTTACGGCGGTGGGTTTGTCTTTTGAGCCTTGCCTAAAACAGGGAATATGAGGGTGGCAAGAGCCTTGGCCAGTATTCGAAAGCCTAAGGGTGACAGGTGCATCATTGGTAATCCTTCTTCTCCCCTCTCTTACCCTTCTGGGTTGCTTTCTTAACTTCTTGGCACTGTCATTCTTCTTTCTTCATATCATTATGTCAGATAAGAAAAGTAGTGTTGGTTTCAAACAATGTACGGAATGCAGCCATAACTTACCGCTTTCTGATGGCCATGATTTATGTGTCTATTGCTTGAATATCTCCCACCTTTCAGGGACCCCCTGTGTGGGATTTCTAGAAATTTTTTGACCAGTACTCTAAATGAAGGGAAGAATAAATTAATTCTGAAAGACCTCCTTAAAACCCCCTCCTGCTAAACCCCATAAGAGGCATTCTTCCTCTTCCTCCTCAAGGTCACTCACTTCAACTCCCTCTGGAGATCGCAAGGAGTCAATTCAGAAAAAGGTAAAAATTTCGAGCCCAGTGCTGCCATTCGTGTTCCTTTTTGCCCCAGCTTCGGCACCATCCCAGTTGATTCTTACTCCAGCTATGTCTTTTTTATTGCCACCGGCACCGGAGTTCCTGGTGCAGACACTTATGGATCTGACAGTTTTGTCACAGCCTTAATTTGCACCATCTCTACAGGTACAGTCTCCTTCAGCACCATTGCTGTAGACTCCTTTGGCTCTATACTTGCTGATGCTGTCAACCTCTGGGATACTGTTCTCTATGGTACAGACACCTTCGTCACTGACATACTGTTCGGTGCAGTCTCTTTTGGCACTGTCATTACCGGTGCAGACACCTTCCTCGATGGTACCGTATTTATCGGTGCAGACATTTGACACACCGTCCTTTACAGTGCAGACACCCTCGACACCAATGGCACTGTCTTTGTTGGCGCAGATAACCTCGACACCATTCTCCTCAGTGCAGACACCCTCTGTTCCGGACTCTGCACCACACAAACTAGTAAGGACTAAGTACTCTCCTTCCTTGGATCCAATTGTGGGAAGCTAATATAGCCTCTTTTTATAAAGGCCAGAATCTCCTTCAAGTCTGTCTATGAGATCGACCAGGAGCCCCTCTGAACAGGATGTATTGCGGCTTGTCGGCCAGTTGCTTGTGGCCAGCGGTCTCTCTCAACTGGCTAAAGCTACATTCCCTCTTCCAGGTGACAGTATTTCTCCACAGACTCCAACTTACACTCCTCCTTTGACTTCCAGGGAGGCATCAAAGCCCCTTCCTTCGACACCAACAGTGGACTTCACTTTGGAGCTGGAGTTGTCCTTGTGGCCCTCGGTGCACTGGGCACCAGGCAATTCTCAGGCTAATGGCTGTTCCATGGGGGTAGGCATTCTTGGGTCAACGCCAATTTTTTATGTCACCCTCCAGGAATCCTCCTCCCCTCATGTTCCACAGTTCTCTTGAGACTCCTGGTCTGGGGGTCAGCTTGCCGGAGCGGGATCCTGAGGTTGTCGTGCTCAGTTCTGGACTCCCATCCCTCTTTGGCAATCTGGTCTTCCAGGCCATGGAGAGGGAGCTTGCCTCCACTGGAACCCCTCTCTGTCAGAGTCCTCACCCCCCTATGTGCCACAACTGTCACAAATCACAACCACCGGACACTGGGCACAAGGGCCTCAGGTTTCTCCTCCTCAAGAGATCCTGTCTTTGCAGTCTTCCCCAGAGCTCCCCACTGAGGAAGTCCCTTGCAAGGCTTCATGCAAGAGGAAGCACATGGACTCCACTGAGGAGTCTTTGACCAAAGATATGGACTTTGATGACGGGGAAGGTTCCCCACGGTCACCCTCTAATGAGGTGTCCTTTGGTGACATCCTCGAGATCCTAAGACAGAGGGGCGAATGAAAGTCCTCCAACCCTTCCTCAGAGGAATCCATATTCATGAAGGCCTTTCATTCCCAAACCCCTACCTCCTGTGTTATCCCACTGGCCGATGAGCTTGTCCAACTCATCATCCAGTGTGCATGGAAGGCTCCTGACACCTTGGAAGCTATACCTTGGAGGCATGACAAGATTTTATCTCCCCCTACTGAGCATCCCCATTGATCGAAAGGTCTTCCAGTAGATGACATGGTGGTGGCAGCTGCAACCAAAAAAGACTTGGCAGGAGAGACCCAGACTGTCAATATGCCAATCAAGTAGTCCTAGGCAATAGACAGACTCAGGAAGCATGTGTTTGCTTCATAGACCTTTGCCGTAAGGTCCTTGAAATACCTGGCACACTTTACAAGGCTCCAGAGGGACATTATCAACCATCTCTCTGAAACCTTGGCAGGAGCTGTTTCTGATGAGGTGCACAACAATGTACCTTCTCAGATAGCAACCCTAGAATCGATATCCAATTCTTACATGTGCCTTATTTTACATGCAATGAAAGGAATGGCTAGAGTGGCAGGCGCAGTAATAGTCACGAGATGTCATGCCTGGATGTGCCTTTGTGACTTTGTGGACTCCTTTAAGGCTTCCTTTATGAATGCCCCTATTGAGGCCACTTCATTGTTTGGCCCTGAGGTTAAAGATACGCTGGCAAGGTGCAAACAAGATGGCAAGACTCTGTCTGCCATTGGTGTCTGACACTCCACCCCTCAACGATTCTACTCCAGAAATCAGAGGAGCAGAAAGATGTGGCACAGAAAATCACAGGGCTCTTTCCGTGATGCAGGTGCCAAGTTCTCCCCTAGAGGCAGAGGGGGAAACTCCAATGGAAGACACCCTTTTTGGTGCAGGGGAGGTCCACAAAACTGGGGTTCCAGAGATTCTTTCTCTGGGCAACCCTACCAGCATTCCTGAAGTGTTGCCTGACTGCTCACTTCTGGAAGCAGTCAGGGGTCATTTTTTTTTTGTATCCCACTGCCTGGTGAACCATAACCACTGATTCTTGGTTACAATGGATAATATCCAGAGGCTATTACATCCCCTTCCATCTTTGTCCCACCTCACCCAGAGATTTACCCAACGTCCCACCCAGTCAAAGGGAAGCAGCAGCACATGAAATCCGAAAGCTGCTACAAAAAAGAGTCATCCAAACGGTCCCCCCAGAAAAGATAGGATCCGGTTTTCACTCAAGGTTCTTTTTAGCACCAAAAAAGACAGGGGGCTGAAGACCGATTCTGGATCTCAGCACATTAAACAAATTTGTAAAAACAGAGAACTTCTGGATGGTCACGGTTCAGTCTATCCTTCTTCATCTGGAAGAAGATGATTGGATGTGCTCTGTAGATCTTCAAGATGCATATTACCATATAAAAATGGACAGGTGCTCAAGACGATACCTCTGCTTCTGCATAGGAGCTAGTCACTACCAATTTCAAGCACTGCCCTTCAGTCTCTCTACAGCCCCCAGAGTGTTCAGCAAATGCATGGCAGTGGTCATCGCTCACCTGCAACTTCAAGGATTCCAGGCATTTCCATACATAGATGACTGGCTCCTTACCACCCCCACCAAGCATCTACTGGAAGAAGCCCTAGACTACACTCTTCTCACAGCTCAGCACCTGAGAATCACTATAAACTGGGAGAAGTCCAACACAACCCCGGCACAATCTTTAGAATTCATTGGGGTTCTGTTGGACACGAGGAATTGCACAGCATCTCTTCCAGATCACAGACTTGAAAGAATAAGACAACAGGTTCAGCCATTAATCTGTCACCACAAATCCTCTGCTCGGTCCATACTCCAACTCTTGGAGTCGATGGCAGCCTTGATCACCTTGTTCCTCTGGCCAGATTCCACATGAGACTCCTTCAGTGGCTACTTCTCACTCAGTGGAACCCTCTACAACATCCTTTGTCTTTTCAGATAAGTGTAACTCAGAGATGCACGCAAGATTTCCTCTGGTGGACGTCTCAAAATTCCCAACAATGGTCTTGCCCCTTCGGCCCCCATCAGCCAAAAGCCACGGTGACCATGGATGCCTCCCTGATGGGGTGGGGGGGCTATGTCAGGGAAACTCGGTCCAAGGTACCTGGTCAGAGACAGAGGCCCATTTACATATCAATGTCCTGGAACTGAACGCGGTGCTATTAGCGTTGCAAGCATTCCACTCGATCCTTCCGTCAGGGACTATTGTGATCTAATCAGACAACATGTCAGTGGTCTGGTGCATCAACAAGCAAGGGGGCACCAGATCTTATCCATTATGTTCCAATCGCTTTCTAATTGCAATGCACATTCCCGGGAGCTCCAACGTGATAGCGGACAAATTGAACAGGTGGATTCTAGCGGCAAAGATTTTCAACCACTCGGGCCAGCCTTGCTGTGACCTATTCATCTCCCCAATCAACTACAAGTGCAGCACCTATTTTGCTCTGATCACCCCTTGAGGACAGTCACCGAGAGACACTTTAGTCCACACTTGGCCCTCGGGTCTGCTTTATGCTTATCCTCCTCTACCCCTCATCTCCCAATTTCTGAAGAAAGCATGGCAGTTGAAGAGCAAAGTGATCCTCATTGCTCCATATTGGCCTCGACAAGTTTGGTTCCCTTTCCTCTGGCCTCACCTGCTAGATTGACCATGGATTCTCAATCCATCCCCAATGTTGATCTCCCATCTGCAGGGTCTGACTCACCCCAATCTAACAAACCTGAACCTGACAGCTTGGTTTCTCCACTTCCTATGATTGCCAGGCAGGATAACCTCTCTTCCCCGGTGCACAATATTCTTACTGCATCTCATAAATCATCCACCAGGCTAATCTATCACAGCAGATGGAAAAGGTTTACATTATGGGCAGCAAACAAACAATTGGACCCCTTCTCAGCTCCAGTTTCGGTGGTATTAGATTGCTTAGATCTTTTTCAATCTGGGGTCTCAGCCTCTACTATTCATGTTCATTTGGCTGCCATTTCTAATTTCCACATTGGCTTTCAGGACTCTTCATTCATATCACACAGACTCTGTAAGACTTTCTTGAAGGGCATTTTTCACCTAAAAAGTCCCTTTAGAGAATCAGTACAACCTTGGGATTTGGCCTTGGTTCTACAAGCCCTAATAGCTCCCCCCTTTGAACCTGCGTCTTCATGTGATTTAAAGTACCTTTCATGGAAAACGTTGCTTCTGGTTGCAATCACATCGGCCAGACGTCTGTCAGAACTTCAAGCCTTATGCATCAAATGTCCCTACCCTATTTTCCATAAGGATAGAGTATCACTGAGAACTAATTCTTCCTTTTTACCAAAAGTGGTGTCAGAGTGGTCTATCAACCAGTCTATTGACCTCCCAGTATTTTTTCTTAATCATTCTAACAAGGGAGAATATCGCCAGCACTCCCTAGATGTTCACAAGCAAATATGATTTTATCTGGACAGAACAAAATCTGCCTTTAAATCAGACCAATGAAAAGAACCACGAATAAACCAAACAAAGCAAAAAAGGCCAAACGGAGAAAGGCAGGCTGTGAGGCTGAACAGATGTAAACCAGGAAGCCGTTGTTTAAGTGAAACAGATAGCCGTGCTGGCAGATTCGTACTGCCTCATATATTATGCCAGGTTTGAATGAGATACTGTCCATAAAATGTTTTCTTAGATTTTTGGCTTTAGGTAGATAATTAAAGTAATTTCATTAATATATGATGAAATTATTTAAATATTTATTTATTTAGATTCATCTAAACATATTTAGATGGGTTTAATTATATTCAAATGTTTATTATATATTCATAGTAGTTGGGACAAGTGAAGTGTTGCTTTTATTACATTTAGTATTTTTAAAAAATTAAAAAAAATTCTTTATATTGCATATATGTTTATATTCAGTGACACAATATAATACCGTGTGCCAGTAACATAGCCATATAAGTTAGATCCTTTTTGCAGTATAATAGATAGGTCATTCATCAGAATAATATATAGAGTTTATTTAATTTTAAGCTTTTTGAGATGTTGCTCTGATAGGCTGCTGTTTTAAATATTAATAATATTTTAAATATTAATAATATTTTTAAATATCAATAATATTATTATTATTATTAGCATCAATATTTTCTTTGCATTTAATGTGGATATATTGGTTTATGTTTGTGATTGAAGTTTCAGGGCTTTTAAATGTTTAAATGTTTAAGTAATTAAGTAATTCGGAACAGCTTGAATGTGATGTCACTATTTTTGTATACTACTTAAGGGCATTTGATTCTATCAGACTTGTAAAACAGTTGTCTGAAGAAGGTGGGGAAGGTTTCCCTACCGAAAGCGCTTACTTAGTTTTGAATAAACGGCTATCTGTTTCACTTAAACAACGGCTTCCTGGTTTACATCTGTTCAGCCTCACAGCCTGCCTTTCGCCGTTTGGCCTTTTTTGCTTTAAATCAGACCAACTATTTCTGGCCTTTTCTGGACCAAGGCTAAGTCATCGTGTCTCTAAAGTTACATTGGCATCATGGTTGAGAAATTGCATTACCTTCATCTACAACAAGAACAACATCACCTTGCCTCACAAAGTGAAAGCCCATTCTAGAAGGTCTATGGCAACTTCAGCAGCTTTCCATGCTAGGGCTTCCCTCAATGACATTTGCTCAGCTGCGACTTGGGCCAAACCCAATACTTTTATCCTTAATTACAAATTGGATTTGGCCTCCAGAGGAAGAGCTTCTTTTAGTTCCATGGTGCTCAGGAATGTCCTTCCATGAGGGTCGCCCAGGGAAAAAGGTAGCTGGGGACTCTGTACCATCAGTAAGGAATGAATGAAGATTAACAACATCAGGTAAAGAAGTTATGTCTTACCATAACATTCCATCTGTGCTGCTGGTCTTCATTCATTAATTCCTCCCCAACCTCCATCCCTCTCCGGAGGTTCCTGGTTGATCTCCTTTTTTCCATTATTGCTGGTCTGTTATGACCAGAGGTAGCCTCTACTGTTGTCTATCAACTTGCAAACTCGATCTGAGGTAACAGGGAGCAGAGCATTCTGGGTAGGATCTTGGCTAGAGAGTTTTTGGCCGTTGCGAGCTTGGTATGAGGCTGGCTCAGTTCTGAGGACAGAACCGATAACCCATCAGTAATGAATGAATGAAGATCAAAAACACAGATGGAACGTTATGGTAAGACATAACTTCTTTTTACCTACTTTCACATCTAACTCCTCTAGTGCACACTGCAGAGTTTAGGATAAACCATTTTTTTCATCTTATCTTTAAGCATCTATTGCAAGACCACCAGTTATTGGAGAGCCCACATTCTGCCTCTCAGTAGTCATCTTGGGATTAGTGTTTCTGTTTTCTCCTGGTGAGAGAAGGAGTGCAGTTACATTATTTCCTGGAGACTGCTGATCACCAAAAAGCTTAATAAATGCTTTATAGGTGACAGCTTGGAATCTGTGCTTATTCTGTCCTGGTGAGAGTAGGAGCAGAGTGCACTGATTCCTGATTCTTTCTGGTTGGAGAGTGAGTGTCTGTGCTTAATAAACCTGATTGGTCTGGTTGCTATTTGAAGCATCTACCAGAAAAAGGCTAAACGCCTGCAGACCCTTGCATCATCTGGGACAAGACTGTGGATCACCAAATGGGCTGTGGCCTGCTTCTCTTCTTGGAATTGGTGTTAACATTTTGCTTCTGGTGAGAGAAGAAGCAAAGAAGTATTGTATCCCAACAGTGTGAAGGTGTGCTGAGACCAGCATTAGTGGTAGCCAGGCAGTAGCCATTCATGAGAATCCCCTATTTTAATCATTCTTGACAAGCTAAATATTTATTTTTCAGTAAGCACTGCTTGATTTCTTTCTAATTTCAGAATATCTGCCTAAATACTTCATCCTTAAATTTTCAGGGTCTATGTATTAGTTTCCCCAAAAGTGTTTGGCAGTGCTCTATACAGGCTCAGACACCTTGAGTAACATTTTTCCTGTAAAAGAAATATATAAGGAAACAGTTCCAGTACTTAGTAATAATGACCATCCTTTCTGACATGTCTATAGGTCAATTCCCTGTGCTTTCTCCTATTAACCTGGTGAACTTGGGCATTCTGAGGCAGTGTAGCATCTGCTTCATGTACACAGACAACCCTCTCCTCTTACTTCCCAATACTCAGACTTGTGAGAGATACACTTATATATCCAAATTGGAAGCCATGCACTCTCAAGCCAAGACCGGAATAGCTGGTCAAGCGGAGAAGATCAACACCTGCACCACACCACATGCAACACATAGACCTCCAGAACACCCACCATCACAGCTCTCACATAAATACACAAACCACATACCCACCTTTGTGGATGCTCTCAATAGAAATCTACCCAAACAGCAGAGATCTCCAAGACAGAAATGCACTTGACCACCACAACACAGCACAAGCCACAAGACACATAGCTCACCTACACAGTATGCCCTTCAACCTAAGGCAAAACAGCTTGCCCAAAACACTAATCATAGGTGAATAGAAAGTGAGGCACACTGATGACCCACTCACTAGGTTGAATAAGGAGAAGGTAACAGTTAGCTGTCTTTCAGGTGCCAGAATCCGACACATAACACACATACTCAGGTCACTCCGCAACAAGTATGACTCTATCACTGTCCATGTGGGTGAATGACCTGAGATGCACCTCCCTGGGCTACATGGAAAGAGACATGGAGGAGCTCTTGGATTATTTGACCCAAGCAGGTATGACTGTAGCCCTGAGCAGCATCCTATCATTGTCCAGAATGATACTGCAGTGCAAGAAGAAAATGATTGACTTCAACAATTGGCTAAGTTTCTGGTGTCATTCTAAGGGGATCCAGTATCTATCTGCTTGGGATGACATGACTGACAGACCTCAGTGCTTTGCCAGAGATGGCCTGTATCTGTCACCCCTGGATTTCCAGATACTAGCTAAGGCTTTTGCCACCCCTATAGTGCCTTTTTTAGGCAATGTTCCAAAGACCAAATTACCACCATAACAGCTATGAATAAATGCAACCTGAGGGTCATGCTGCTCAATGCTAAAAGTCTAAATCTCAAGATACACTTACTCAAAACACTCCTCAAAATGGAGAACATCGACATTTGTACTGTAATGGAGACCTAGTTTAAAGCAGCAGAAAGCACCCCTGTGCCACCAGGCTATAACTCATTCTACACCTTTTTGCCTGAGAACATGGACCAAAGCTCCAAAGGTGGTGGTGTCTCCATATTCATAAAGGATATGCACACCTCCAGACTAGTAGCCCAGCATAATGCATCTGAGATACTTCAGGTACAACTAACATTGGGTAAGATGGTGATTCAGGTTGTAGCCTGCTATAGGTCCTCAACCATGTCACAAGACTCTCACCCCACTTTCCTAAGCACCGTGGAAACTATTAGGGTCCAACCCAACACTCTCATACTAGATAACTTCAACTACCCCCCTATCAACTGGGAAAACTACTCATGCACCAATACACTAGCCCAATGCTTCCTGGAATTCATCAATTCCAATGCCCTGGACCAGCTCATTCTTACCCACACTAAAGGAAGCAACATCCTTGACCTGGTTATTACTAACATGGGCAACAGTTGTTCTACACCAATAGTCAATTCCTCCCTGGTTAGATCCAAGCACAAACTAATCACCATGGAAATCCACTTCTCACCCCCCCGCAAAAGTAACCACCATGAAAAACTTCTCCAAAGCTGACTTTGGTCCCCTAAAAACAGTGGTGGCTAATTTCACGGCACCCATGTCAATAGAAAATAGATGCATGACTGCCAAATCATACACAATGCACTGTATGAATATGTACATAAATGCATGAAACTAGCCATACCCAACAGTACCAAGGCACTCTCCTCCAAATAAAGGAAGCTAATCTGGTGGTCCCCTGCCATTAATAAACTCTACAACAGAAGGAAGAAACTGTTGCAGAAAAAGTTGAAGTCCCAAGACTGGAAAAGCTTCCTTATTGGCCTCAACAAAGTTGAGATCCCTCATCAAAATCTCTAAATCTAGCTATGAAGGCAGAACTGTGGCAGACACTAAAAACAATCACAAAGCCTTCTATAGTTACATCAAGAATCTCCACGGCAATGCCCAGGTTTGCTCTGAGTTACTGCATAAGGGTACCTCCTATACTGAGCCAACAGATATTGCCAACATACTGGCCAACAGATTCAGTGCCAACTTTATCCCTCTCTCCCACCCAAAGGACCAATCACAATACCAGAGGAATGCTATTCCCCCACATTACTGCAGCACAGGTTAAAGCTGCATTGTCCAAGGCCAAGAATACAGCTTCCATGGGACCCGACAATATCCCCGGATGTGTTTTACATGAATTACAAAGTGAACTGGCACCACATCTGTGTGCCCTGTTCAGTCACAGCCTCACTTCAGGCATTGTCCCTTCTGAATGGCATGCTGCTACAGTCATCCCTCTCCACAAAGGGAATATGACTACAGATCCTGGGAATTATTGCCCCATTAGCCTGACAAGTCTGATATGTAAGGCTATGGAGTGCATCATCATGGACCTAATTAACAAGGATATAGGGAATCTCCAAACTCTAGATCCCACGCAATTTGGTTTTGTGAAAAGTGGATCATGCCTGCTCAACCTGGTTGACTTCTTTGAGTCAGTCACCAGAGCTGTAGATGAGGGCAAGGCAGTTCATACAGCCAACCTCTATCTGGCCAAAGCCTTTAATACCATTCCCCACTCAGGAATTATTGATAAACTCACCAAACTAGGCAGCAACCCCTATATCACTAGGCGGGTTGCAAATTGGCTCACAGAAAGAACCCACAGTGTGAAAGTAGTGGACTCCAAGTCAGACTGCCATCAAGTCATGAGTGGAGTCCAACAGGGATCGGTCCTGGGTCCTCTCCTGTTTGGCATCTACTTCTCAGAAGTCCAGGCCAACACGGAGGGACACTGGCTGACCAAGTTTATAGACTACTGCAAGCTGGGAGCCATTGTTAACTCCCCAGGTGATGTAGACATCCTACAGAAAGGCCTCACTGAAACCAGTGACTGGTGTCAAAACCATGGTCTTAAGCTTAATGCCAAAAAATACATCGTCATCCCCTTTGGGTAAAACTCAGTTCCCAGTAATTACCACATTGATGGGAGCCCACTGAACACTGAAGGTGTTATAAGACAGCTGAGGACACAGGTTGACAGCAACCTCTCCAACCACCACATTACCACTGTGGTCAGAAAGTCCTTCTATGTGACACATATCATTACCACGGGTTTTGCATCCAGGAAGAAAGAGGTCATCATCTCTTTCTACTCTTCCCTCATTAGGCCAGTCATAGAGTATAATGCCCCATTTTGCATGTACCTCACTAGACACATGCAACAGCTGGAAAGGACACAAAAGTACCTCACAAAGAGGATCCTAGGCCTTAAACACATGTCCTACATGGATAGACTCAAAAAACTCCAGTTATTCACTGTCTCATATTATCTACTAAGAGGCAATCTCTGCTAGACTTACAAAGCCATGTCTGACCCAGCTGTGTTAGAAATGCTACATCTAAAGAAATCCCATTCCCTCCACACCACATGCTCCAGAGACCTCAACCTCATTACCACAATCAACAGAACATGCTGGAGGGACAGGTTCATAACCCAGAGACTGCCCATGCTCTGGAATAGACTTCCCATAAATGGGATGCAGAGCACCTCACTGGCCCTCTTCAAGAGAAATTTTGATGAGTGGATGGGAAATTGAAAGTTCACCCCAGGGATCACTCCAGTGGCTCTGCTTGATAGAGGCACTGGGAACTAATGTCAGGTGGAATGATGCCAGGGCATTTCTATGGGCTAGGCTTTTAAAGGCTCCAGGGCCATTAGCGTAGTACACATCTATGAACCTTTAATAACAGAAAAAATGTATTATACCAACAGAGGTAATGAAATATTGCACTAAACATGTAAAGGGACAGAAAAGAAGGAAAGGGAGGAAGGTCTACCAACAATATAGGTTCATAGGTAGGTACTAGGCTGTCGGCCCAAGGGCCTAAGTAAGCCTAGCCAACAAGGTTCCCTGGCTTATGCCACCCAAGAAAGTTTTGATAAGCAGATATACCAAAAAACTTGTGTAAAATATGGGGAGGGAGGGGATATAGGCTATAATTTACAGGAATAAGAAAAATAAGGTTCTGAAGCAATAGTAAAAAAAAATGATTAAATGATTTAAACTTATCTCCCACTATAAGATGTTTGAGAGCTGAAAGTGACCATGTCTAAATGTGAAAGAGGCAAACGAGATCTGAGGTATGTTAAGGTTGGTGCATTATGGGTACGGGAGGAGCTCAACAAGTTTTTGGTGGCCACAAGTTAAAGTAATGGCAGAGTTGGATCTGCAAATCAGATCTGAATCCAGCAGTTGAGGATAGAATGAAAATTGATAGCATCAGATCATATATTTTCTTTTTTGTTTTTCTGTGAAAAGTATTAACCAGATAAGAGTTCCATGGATTATAGTTCATTTTCTTTTCATAGTCCTCCAAAAAAACTTTCCAGAACAGAACCAGTCTCAAAAAGAATGCCACAAAATGACTCTTTATGAATAAGAATAAAATATGTTATCTCTTACAGCTTCACTCCCAATGGGACCATTAAATTAGTTGAAATGTCATACCTGTCCACTTCTTTTTCTACTTTGTTCTGAATTCTTACCATGAATTTCCTTTGATTGTTGATATTTCCTTTCCTCTTTTCATGTCTTATTGCTTTTCCTGTGGATGCCTTTACAATCTTGGCATATGATTTATTTTTCTGGTAATCTTCTTTTAAAATAGTTCCAATTCTTCCTATTGGATTTTGTACAAAATTTCACCCCACTAAACATCTTTTCCACTCTCTGGGGATGCTCTGCAACAATAATTCATCCAAAATATCATCCTGCAACCCTCCTCCTGACTGGAGAGTTGTAATAAAACATCCATTGTTGTTTTGAACATTTTCTTCCAATGAAAACAAACACATTTGGCTGAAACAGCTCCACAGAATCCTGTAGAGCCTCAGATATTGCACTGGTGCTCACCTCTGTGCTATCTGCCATCTTGGATCTCCTTGAGTGCTGTTCTCTTCCCTGTTCTCCTAGCTGCCACTACAGTAGGATCAGAACAACGATTCTCCTCACCAATAGTGGCCATTCATTTATGTAAATTTTATTATTTTGTTACAAAGACATGCTTCTGGAGCATTTCTCCCTGGGCCTCCTCTAAAAATTGCTTCATTCCAAGTCAAACTTTCCTGGTAAACAAATGTTAAATAAATAAATAAATAAATATACAAAAATAACTCTTATTTACAAAACAGTTTAACATATTCTTTACTTCTGTTTTTATAATCATAGTCATATTTATTTTATCTACTTCTTTCATATCTTCGAAAAAAAATCTTCTTTACATAGTTTTTGCCATAACTTTTTAACTTTTTACATTTCAAAAACACATGCTCAGTAGTTACTTCTTCTTGACAATGTAAACATATTCCATCACTTTTCTTTTTATATGGCATATTTCTTTTTATTGGCAATTTACCTATTACCAGTCTTCACAAAAAAAATTCTTGACATTCTACTTTCTGATTGCACCATTTGCTTCTTATTTTTATAGCTCTATTTTTTTTATCTGTCAGATTTTGTCATTGTTTTACACAGTAAAGTTTTATCATTATGTTCTTATACCATACTTTTCTGTCTTTTTCTATATAATCAATTTTTATTTTCCACAAAAACATTTTTTCTTGGTAAAATTGTATTTCTTTATTTATACACTCTTTTTCTCTTTTACTCTTCTTTGCCATACCTCAACATTTATCATACTTATACAATTTCACTGATAATCTCTCATCTTTTTTCATTTATCAAATTTAACACTTTGCACAAATTTAATGAAGCAGCATATACACTGGGTTGCTTAACCCTAGACCTCCTCCTTCTTTATTTACATACAAAACTCCTCTTTTACTGGGTTTAATTTAGAACCCCATATAAATGAAAAAAATATCTGAAATAATTAATTTTCAAATACTGTTGGCAGCATAAATACACTTGCTAAGTATGCTATTTTTCCCATCAGTACTGAATTTATCAAATAAGCCTTTTCTTGAATGATAATTTATATGTTCTCCAGAAAAGACATGTTTGTTTTATTTCCTCTATTGTTTTTTTCCAGTAATTCTATTTACATCTTTATTTACAAAATGTATGCCTGACACAGCAATTTACCCCTATCTTTACCACATCATCTAAACCTCTACTTTTCTCTATATTTAAAGCCATCCCTATCACCTATAGACACCCCTTTGTGCAAATTGTTACTACTTTTATCCAAGTTTTGCTTTTGCAATTATTATAATGTTATCTGTATATGTTATCAGAACTGGAGTTCTTAACCCTTCAGGTGTTATATACTCAGCCTCCTTCATTTTGTAATTCATTCCATATACTATCACATTCATAACTAATGCAAAGAGTATACGACTCATTGGACATCCCTGTCTTGCACCACTCTCCATATGTACCTCTTGGCTCAATCACCCATTTACAAGTATTTTTACTTTATTACTACATGCTAACATACATAGTTAACTAAATTTCTCACTTATATTTTTTAATTATTACACATAAGATTTCATATCCAGTTGTGTCAAATGTCTTATTAAGGTCTCCTATCATGCTTTTTGCTTCTTTGTTTCTATTCGTAATATCATCCACAACTTCTTTATCATTAATAATTCTTGAGAACTCTTCCCCTTTATACTATATATATTATCTTCCATAATATTTTCCATTTTAGTTTCAAATCTCCTTTGTATTTTTTCATAAATATCTTATAATCATTATTATTCAATACTATTGGTCTCCAGTTTTTTTAATTGTCTTCTATCTTCCTTCTTCCATATGAATTTAAGTATTCCACTACACAATTCTTTATACATAAAACATTCATTTAGGCATACATTCAAAATCTTTAAAATATATATTTTTTGCCATTCCCTTACGTTTTTGTACATTTCATACCCTGATCTATCTAGTCCTGCAGCTGAATCTATACCTACTTGTCCTAATACTTTATCTAGCTCATTTAAAGAAATTTCTTTTTTCAATTCTTTATTTTCTTTTTCTGTTAACTTTTTACTTTCTGTATTTTATTCAATACTTTCTTTTTTCTTTAAATGGTTATGGTACATATCGTGCTACACTGTTCATAATATTTTCGTGAATTCTTTCTATTTATTCTTTTACATGTTTCTCTCATTACACTGCCATCTCACTTTACTAATCTGCTTAAGTAACTTGAGATTTCTCCTGTTTTTCCTTGTAAAAATATCTTTGCTTATATAACAATTCTTGTATTTTTTCTTGATATACTTATTTTTCTTTGTCAAGGTACTTTCTATCATTGTTTTAAATCTTCTAAGACATTGTTGTATGTTCTTTTATATTTTTCTCTACTTTTCTCACATGATATTGCCACCGTAAAAAACATTTTTTAAATTTTTCCTTAAATGTCATGCACCATTCAAACCAATTTTATAAAATATTCTCATAGTAATATGATCTTTCCATAATTGTATTACTAATCTTTTTCCTTCTTCATCCCATGCTTTCTCATTTATCCTTTTTATTCCTTTGCCTATTTTTATATATTCTTTGTTTTCCTTTATCTCTAGCCATATTACCAGATGATTAGAAAATTCTGTTTCAACTACCCCCTTCTCCTATAGCTCTACCTTTTGATACTATAAAATAATCTATTTCAGTTCTATACATACCCCTTTTATAAGTTCATGAATTTTTGTCCCAAGGGTTTAACTTACCACATCTTATAACTTCTAACATTTTTTATATAATTTCCTTTCTTTTTACCCTTGCCTATTAAATCACAATTAAAGCCTCCTGTTATTACAATATTCATAGTTATCTGTACATAGTTTAAAATCTGATGATCAACAAGAAGCTGATAAGTACCTGGAACTGGAAGAGAAATATAAACAAAGAACATCTCTACCATTGTTGGAACAACTGCAAACTGGAGTGGTTTCTGCAATTGTTAGATTCATTTGCTGTGGTCTCTGGCTTCCTGGTCAGTTGATTGTTCTTTAAAATCTGATTAAATAAGCTTTCCCTTTCTTTACAAACAGTATACGCATATAACATTATAATTCTATATACTTCTTTCCATTTAAATCTACAATGGTTAACCTTCCTACGTTTGCTAAAGTTACATGTAATATCTTTACTGTATTTCAACAGAATGTGGCTATTCCAGAACATCTCTCATTTCCCAAATTCCAGATTATCTTTCCTCACATAGTTTCTCTGTAATCTTTCATTTGTTAAAAATGTTGTGTCTTCTAATATAATTACATGTACATCACATGTATTACACCATTTCAAAAATCTCTATTCCTTTTACTACATTCTTAATACAATTCACATTTACAGAAAGCACTATAACATTTTCATTTTCTCTTTGCCTTAGATTCATGGTTTCATAGCTTTCTTAATAGGCCATTCTGAGCCTAGCTAATTTCCCTCCCAAAGGTGAGAATCAAACACTGTACCTTCTGCCTGTGAGTCAAACACCTTAACAATTATACCAACCCCTAATCAATCTATGTATACATTATTTTTCATCCATTTCCTTTATATATTTTTTTACTTATCCTTTTAAATTTTCTTTTTCTGCCTTTTACCCTTTTACCAATAGAATTATTTTTTACTACCTCCCAATTTATGTCTTCATCATTCATTTCAGTACCTTTTTCTATGCCCTCTTTATTTTTTTCTTATCTATTTTTCTTCTGTTTCTACTACTTCTAAAACTTCTATTCTTTGTTCATTTTATCTTCTTCTTTTTATTTTCACTTACTCTAATTTTCACGTTTGCAATCCATCCATTTATGTTCAATTTTGTTATACTTATGACATTTCAATTCGCATTTTTACATCATATCCCATTTCCCCACAAGTATAGCATTTTCTTTTGTCACAGTTACTTATCATATGTCCTGCTTTTCCACAAAAAATATTTTGGGTTGTCCCTGGTATTTTATGACACCCCTATTCTCCTCCACATCTATCATGCTTGGTATTTGTATATATTTTTTCTCTTTCTATTTTTAACACGATATTACAATCCCAGCCACTTTTGCAGTGTCCAGTACTTCTTTACATAAAGTTTTCAAATGTCCTTTCAAAGTCTCCATTTCTACCTCTGTTCAAAATTGTACATGAATTTTCTTTTTCTTTCCCTGTTAAATGCTTTTAATCACATAAATATTTCATGGGTCACTATCTTTCTTTTTTCCCCCAAGAAATTTATCTATTGAAAATTAGACTCAAATATAATGTCACAAAATGTATCTTTATTAATAAGAATAAATGCTCTTACCTCATATGTTTTAAAAAACAAAGGAGCTATTAAATTGTCCAGTACTTCAAATCTGTCCATTTCTTTGTCTTCATTACTTTGAATCCTTACCATGTACTTCTGTTTTTCATTTTCTTCTGCCATCTTTTTTGCTACTCCACTTTTGCCTTTTTTACTTTCTGTGCATACATTTTCTTTTCCATCCCACCACTATTCTTCAGGATTGTCTCTGCATCCTTCTTTTGTGTTTTCTCCATAAAGTTCCCCCAGGAAACATCTCCTTCATTTTCTGGCTCACTGTGCACTACCATTTCTTTAAATCATCATGCAACCCTCCTGAGTAGAGGCTTGTAATTATACAACCACCATCTGCTGACTCATCTCCATCAAACAGATTTCTTTGAAACATTTCTTCAGAAACCTGCCACATTTTCCATTTTTGATATTTGCTTTCTTCTCCATTTCTTTCACCACTCCATCATCTCCTTCTCTCTCCATCTACCTCCCTTTTTCTCCAGGCCACATCTGCACCTGTAATGGAAACAAGAAGTGCTCCTCCAAATGGGTTCCACTCACAACAGTGACAAGTAGGGGAAGTTCCCCGATGTTCTGGCCATATTTCTGTTAGTATTAAAAATACAATCTCAGGTCTCTCCTAAAAAGAAGCTACTAGACTAGTGGGATTAACCCAGTCAACATAGAATAACTAATGCAAGTAATTAAAATAAAAAAATAAAGATTGGTGAGAAATACGGTGGTGTTTCCAGTTTGTTGTACTTGGGCAGAGGTGGGTGGTGCTGATAGGCATGTATGGACACAATTTCTGCAGAAGATGCAATGTTCTGGTGCCTAAGGGATAGGCCTGGGGACCCACAGGAGTTATTTGTGCTATGTATGTTCATGTATATGTGGATACTCTCTCCATGGATTGTCACTGGCACAGTCTGCAGCAAGCACAGAGGATTGCATTGTTATGGGTGGTTTAAGCATGCATACACAATCTGAATCTGTGTCCATAGCATCCTGTAGTGCTCACAATATTGGTTGTACATGTGGGGGTAGTACTGCTATGAACATGACTATGTTCTCACCCTACCATGCCGGGCTTCCCCATCAGATGTGGAAGAGGTGTAGCCAGAAGAATAATGATGCCCACAATACATGGGCATACAAAGATGACTGCAGTATACAGAATTCCTCTCTCAGCTTCCAAAAATATTGCCTAAATGGATAAGACCTGCTCAAGGGTCATTATGCAGAAAATGTACCACATCAATTAGCCTTGAAATGGTATTCCCCTATGCCTGCATGAAAGCCCTGCAGATGCTCTGTGAAGTGGCGATGGAGACACTTCTCTTGGGGTGCAGAACCCCTGGTATTACCAGCCACCAGCATGTCAAAGCCCTAATTTCCTCCCCATGTTCAAGGCAGCTGCTAGCAACCAAGTATGTGTCTGCCATAAAGGAAGATGATACACCCTGTGCTGATGTATCAACCATCTTCTGTCCTTCTATGGCATCCTCGAACTGTAAGGTAATGGGTTGCACACAAACGGTGTCTGAGAAAGGGGGTCTGATATATCTGTCACAATACCAATCTGTAACACTGCTACCATGACCCCGGACTGCACCAGGCTATGGCAGCCATCAACATAATTATCCTCATCAGGCTTAAAAGTTCCCCAATACCAGGCATGTCAATATCCACAGTGAAGGACCTTGACAACAAAGCACCTGTAAAAACACAAACAAACCTGAATGTACTAATGCAATAATGTACTCTTCTCAGCCTCCCACATCCTAGTGATGACACATCTGTAAAATAAAGTAGTATGCAAAGTCTCTAGGTCACACATTTTGTACAGATGAATATTAATACTGATGCCCTGACATGCTTCTAATAACAAAATGACTGTAATCATTAACAGTCAGATAAGTTGCACTGCATGTTAGACATGTTAGGTAATACCCACCTGGGATATCACCAATTAACACCCAAACTGCTTGGTGACATTCTACACCAAGGTCATGTCCTATAGTGAGAATAACAGACCTGCAATGACCCTCAGAGATCCCAGAAACTCTTCCATGCCATTTAATAATGACTCCCGTCAGTGGACCCCCCACTTCTCTGACAGTTTATTGCCTTTTTATGTGCATGAGCAATCATGCTTGTGGCCTTACATCTTACCTGATCACATGTGTAACTATGTCCACTGACTGTGTTCACCTGTTTAGCAAGGTCCCACCAGAGATGCTGGTGAAAGGCTCAGTCTTTCTTAATGGTAAGGAGCATCCCCAGACTGTGCTCGCAAAAGGGTCTGCAAAATGCTGACTTTTTTTTGCCTTGGAGAAGTTCTCCTTCCTCTTCCTTTCCTTCACAGGCATTCTCACCTGGAAATGTAAAGATATACACATGTAAACTGTCAGTGTGTTGTGCCCCCCACAACTGTGGACTGGTAAAGTCATGTTCCTTTGTACCCTGTGTTTCTGCAGAATTGTTACAGTGCTGTAGGTTCCACCTCTGCATTTGAATGACATCTTATATCATCCACCCTCGCCATGCTGTACAGATGTCAATCGAAGCACTGGTATGCTTACCCCATGACCTTAAAATACTTGGCCTTTGCATGTATGCAACACAATAGCAGGCTGTTGAGAAGGAAGAAGTGTTTAAGTGGTTTGTACAATACTTTTTCACTGAAAATGGAATCCATCTTATTTTAAAATGGATCCTGACATCATAGGCCTGTCTTGTTCCTCTCCCTCCCACTGCCTTGGCATTTCCTAGTTACAACATGGAGAAAGAGAACTTCTGCCTAATAACAGAAAGCTTAGATAAGGGGGTCTGCAGATTCTCAGTAAACAAGACAATATATGTGTTTAGTTTTAATTGGTCAGTGGCCATAGCTTGACAAAAATGTTTGTTCAAAGCTGTTACAGTATAAAGATGATTGAAGTTTTGTAGTTGGGAAATCTTTGCAGGGAAATCTTTTTGCTAAACAGATCTTTGTATATTAGCATGATTTATTGTATGTGTGTGAGTATTGTACTAGAGAGGTTTTTATTATATAAAAGTAAGAATTTTTCCATTGCTTCACAATGAGTGTGAATGTGGGAATATTGAAAGAGCCAGAGCCTGGGACTCCAACCAAGGATATGCTTCATAAATATGAAAGGGACAGTTGTAATTATTTGTAGAAATGGGCTGAGGTCACTAAAGGTAATAGTGGACTGAAGTTCCCAGAAGGCAGAACGTCTGATAAGGCTAGTTTAGAAAATCTTAAAAAGAAGCTTAAATAGAAAGGAAATAAGGCATCTGACTCTTGTTAGTTAGCTTTTAAAGACTGGCAAGAAGAATCTAAATATAAGGACATAAAAAGGAAAGGAATCCGTAGCTAGCAGTTTAAATTTAAATTTCAAAATTAAAAACTCAACTAGACTCAGGAAATGGAACAGTTATACATTACAGAAACATGCTGCAGAGAAGTCATGCAGCACTTGGAGACTTTATCCTCTGAAACAGTTAGAAAATGTAAAGATATCTCAGCCAGAATCTTCTGATGATGACTGGCCCATGATCCCCTCCACACCCCCCCCCCTTTATGAAGATGAACCTGCACCCGAATTTTAAGAAGCAGCCGGTCCTCCTTCCCTGGGAGCACAGTTAGAAGGTGGACAATTTTAAGAGAGCTCTTCTGCTACTTTCACGGTTACTTGTAATTCCCTGAGCAACCTTTGTTGCACCAACTCACCCTGATCGTTCTGTTTATGATACTAGATTGAAGTCACAACAGAAGTGAAAACAAACCACTGCCTCAGGATCACAAATCATCATAAGAATAACAAATAATGGAAAAAACTGTATCATAACCAGAAGCATGTCTCTGCAGGAAAACAAGTGGGCAAGTTAAATACATTTGGTAAAAGTGCTTCTTCAGGCAAAATAAATGCTTTCAAACAATTTAAGTGGCTAATAACACATTTGTCATAGTTACTGATGGAGAGGAATATGGATGGAACCCAACTCCTAGGCACAGTTTTGAGAATGGAACTTCTTCTGATTCATCCTCTAATGAGGATACCCCCACTAACATTTCATCACCCGATCCTAAAATTCTCCCTTTGAAAGAAGTACCTAACCCTACTGCAGCAAAGAACGGTGATGCCAAGACCACCACAAGGATGGTTTGCCATGGACTGCTGTACACTTTCAAAATATTGTAGATTCTCTTAATCCAATTTGCACTCATTCAGCTAAAAATGCAATGATTTTAGAAGGACACTTACATTTGCAAAACCCCATTACTGAAGATCTGTGGGCAGTTTTGAAGGCTTCTACCCCACCAGATATTTTCTAAAAGTTATGGGAAAAATCTGCTATTGGTAATTGTTTGTGTCTTTCGGCTTTTCCCGGTTAGGGGTCGCCACAGCGGAACTGTGGTCCGCTAATGATTGGTAGTTGATTTTTACGTGCCGAGTTACCAGCCCTGATGCACAACCTTCAACGAAGGTACTCCCATTCACGCATGTCTCCATGCAGAAGACGCTCTAGCTGAGAATCGAACTGGACAGTGTCTTACTGTGAGGCGACAATGCTACCGCAGCACCACCACCACAATACTTTTCCAAAATATACAGATGAAGGATTTTCAGCAGCCAGGGAAAATTTATTGAAGGCAATAACTGTGGCAGGCCTTCCAGGACCTAACTAGGCACATATTAAAGCCATTGTGCAGAAAAAAAAATGAGCTTATTGATGCTGTATTTGTAGCACGTGATAGATGTCTTTGAAGCTTTCTCAGGGCATCCAGAACCCACATAAGGTGCAGCAGCCAGCTGGCTGTCCGCAGTGTCTGTGGAAGGCCTGTTAACACCTGGACAAGATCAGAAAAAAATATCTGTTTGAACTGGCCAAGTATGAGTATATATGAAATCATTAACCAGGTACATTATTTAGTAGATAATATAGTTAGGGAAGAAAAAGAGAAACAAAATAAGTAGATGTTCAACTTCAACAGTCTGTCAATTTTGAGAGGAAAGGGGTATAACAGGAAGAGCAGGGAAGGTAGATGAAGGTTTACATTTTTTCTAACAACAAGTCACAGGACAATTTCTGCAAGGGTTTTATCCTCCTGCTCAAACTCACACTCAGCAGTGTGGATGATATAGTAACCCTTGTTTTAATTGTGGCCAAAGTGGATAGTGGCATAATGCCCTTTGCTCCAGCCAGTAAGTCTGTCTTTCATATAAACAAATCAGCCTAATATTTAAAGTGTATAACCAGTGGGGAGACTGTTTGGCAGCAGGATAAATAGTACAGCTGTGAACAGGACATACACCTATTTCCTTTGCTACCAATAGAACAGGAAGCTCCTTTTGTTTACATTAAACTGCATAATTCTAATCTTCCTTTTCTCATTCACACAGGAGCAACCTGATCTATGATAACTTTGTCCAATCCTAATAGCCTTCTACTTTCTACAAATTCTGTTAGAGGTGTAGGGAACCTCATGATTCCACTGGACTACCCAGAAACAAAATCCTTCCCAATTCAAACAGAACCATTACAAGGTCAGCACAAACTTGTTAGGTAGAGATTTATTGCATAAGTTACAATGTACTGTATTTTACACTCTAGATGGAGTATTTTTGAATGTCTCGAATAAGTGCTTTCCACTGGGTCTGTATCCAGATATTTGTTCACATGAACATATGCTCTTCACAGTGCTTAGTCAGAACAGGCCTTCAGCATGGCTGACCTAGAGGGACTCAGAGCACTTCCTCCATATCTGTGGACTAGCCATGAAAATGAGGTAGGACTTATAAAAGATGCAGAGCCATTTAAGATTACTTTAAAGCCTTATGAGTCCCTACTGATGGTAGTTCAATATCCCTTATCAGCAGAGGCAGGGAAAGGAACTAAGCCTGTTATTTCTGTATTGCTTTAGCAAGGAATAATAGTTTGTATTAGAAGTCCATGTAATACGGAACAAGTAAGAACACTTACAGATTTGTACAAGACTTAAAGCAGTAAATGTGATAGTAGTGCCACATTTTCCTGTAGTACCCAACTCAGCTACAATACTAAGTCACATTCCTCCACCAGCTACCACCTTTTCAATGATAGATATTTCCTCTGCCTTTTTTCGCATTCTTATTTACCTAGACAGTCGGTACTTATTTGTTTTTACTTAGAGCCAGATCCAGCACTAGGCAACCTAAGCAGCCACCTATGGCCCAGTGGTTGTGAGAGCCTAAGACAACATTTAGTTTTTTAATTTAAAAAAATAAATACATTTCTTCTTTAATGGCATTTGCTCTTCATTAAGAGAATGAACACCCTTTGACCTTTTCATCTGTGCATATGTTGACACACACGCCACCCACTATTGCTTCCCACGTCCATGCTTGCAGAATTTAAAAAGGACAAATGTTCATTCCTGCTACCTTGGGGGATTATCAGCATGACATGAATCTCTCACAGCCACCTCGAGATTAAAGTATGACTGCATGTGTGTGTGCCTGTAAAATG
This sequence comes from Protopterus annectens, assembly GCF_019279795.1. NCBI lineage: Eukaryota > Metazoa > Chordata > Ceratodontiformes > Protopteridae > Protopterus > Protopterus annectens. The sequence continues at coordinate 465,728,480 of NC_056748.1, forward strand.
CCCTAGTTATGGATGGCAGGTTAGTTAGCTCTAGCTCAAACCCTGTACGTTAGTTAAAGGAGATGGGAGCCTGAGTCCTCTACGTCAACTCTCAGAGCATTCAAAGTGCATTTTCAAGGGACTGAATTTCAGTGCCTCTTCAAGGAATTGTGAGCTTCAGTGTATTTTCAATGAATTTTGAGTTCCAGTGCTTTTTTAAGGAAATTTGAGCTTCAAGGGAAGAGAAGTTTGTTGCTGCTCATTCTAAGTCTATTTTCAATGTGCAACTGTTTTGTACAGCAAATTGTCATCACTGTTTGTGCCACAAAATTTAAACGCAGTATAAATAGCACAATACGTAGCATAGTTGATTTTGATGCAGAAGGCTATGGGTTCTACTCACACACCATGTAGATGAATTGCTGATACTGTGTCATACTTTAAGTGGGGTGCGGTGCTGCAGTACCGAGTGTGTCCTCATTTGGATGAGAGGCCTATTAACTATTAAAATACCACCAAAACCACCGATCCAAAAAGTAAGCAAATTTAATGCAACACTTAGTGCCTCGGCTTACACAGCCTTCCAAGAGTCTTCTTGGAAGGCTGTGTAAGCCGAAGCGCTAAGTGTTTCATTAAATTCACTTACTTTTTGGATCTGTGGTTTTGGTGGTATTTTATTATTTTATTTTTTTAAGTTGTATTTGCCTATTAACTATTAACCTGTTGTCACACTGCCATCCATTCCTTATTGCAATAATACCAGTTTACCATTTTTCAATATAACTTAGGCAATTTATTCTTCACGGGCAGCAGATACTGAATTTGTAGATAAAACACTGAAATATGAAGTTGTTTGTTAGCAGCAACCTCTTCATTAGTTACACATCTCTTTAATGTGGATTATTCTGATGACTTTTACTTCTGCAGAGATTGTGCATATGCACTGATATTAATAGCTTCTTATGGTTGAAATGTTCTGAAATGGACAGTTTTAGCATTATTGCTTCATGTTTTGTTTCAATACTTACTGGAAAAATGTTCAAAACTACAAACTTAAAACACACTCTAACAAATGGTACTGTATTATGCAAGGGATGTAACTTAATACAATCAGGAAGATGAATCAAAGAACATATGCATGTCTGCATGGTCCTAAAATGTGTGCAAGGGGCCTATGGTTTGAAAACAGCTGAAAGGTAAATTTTATCTACCACTGGCCAGATGCGTTTTCTTTGAATGTGGGTTTAAATTCCATTTCAGTGACTGTGAAATTCATGGACAGAGAATTTTACTGTTAAGGCTAAGTATGTTTTCACTGTGAAACTGTATTTTTTGTTTAACAAATATTGATTAGTGTTTGTGCTATAATATTTTAAATTAAATCCAAATATCTATAATTATTGTAGAAGTAAAGAACATAGTATATGTGCTGACAGGTTTGAACAGTGTTTATGGTAACTGGGGAGAAGCAGTCATGTAATGGGACACTATAATGAATGGGGGACTGCTGTGTGTGTAGGGGGTCTCTGTTCCATTATCCTTCCTTGGGTCCCATTTGACCAAGATCTGGTTCTGCTTACAGAGGGAAGTGATATACATAGACAAAGTTACTTTAAGAAAATGTAGAACCACCCATCATCTTTTCTAGAAAAATAAAGAAGCAACTAGATGGAATTTAATTTCTATATGGATCCACCCTAATACAGTATGTGGTTGATTTGCTTTTAGCTTCTAATTCCTATTCTAGCTGCCAATAGGATACTATTTTTCTTTTGACTAAATCTTTAAGCAGAATTGGGGTTTAAGGTGAACAAGACAAAACTTCTGCTGTGGAAACCACAAGTTAAAATATTTAGGGCATCTTCTTTCAGAAAGATCTTGACAAATGCTGTCCCCGAGCATTAGTACAACTTTGAAAGAGTTACAAATTTTTCTGGGACTAGCAGGTTACTGCTATTAATAGATCATGATCTATGCAGAAGTAGTAAAGCCTCTGTTAGAATTATTGAAAAAAGATACCCCTGAGCCCCTAACTTGGCAAAAGAACCATGAGCAAGCTGTTTTTCAATTAAAAACCTTGCTTTCAAATCCTCCTGAACTTGGGTTATCCATTTATTCAAAGACAGTTTCCTCTATTTTGTTGTGAAAGGGATAAAGTGGCATTAGGATTGTTGGCATAAAATAGAAATAGTGGCTTTAGCCCTATTGCTTATTTCAGTACAAATCTCAATCCTGCAGCTGCAGCCCTCCCCAGATGTTTTAGGGTGATGGCATTGACAGCCTGCATAGTAGAAAGGATGGCTGCAGAAACTCTCAGGCACAAGACATTTATGACAGTTCTGCATTCCATAGAGGCATTGTTACTAAAAATCTAAGATGCAGTATTTGTCAGCCTCTAAATTATCTAAATATGAATTATTATGACTTAATAATCCTTGTTTGCAGATTGTTAGATGGCCCCCTCTTAATCCTGCTTCTTTAATCCCTATAGTGGATGAAGGAGAGCCCCATAATTGTGTATAGTTTAGTCTTAACCATGTGTTTATTCCTATATCAGATTTAAAAGGTGTCACATTGCTGAACTGTGAGTTAATTTTGTTTGTCTATTGGTCTTGCCTCCGAAGAGAAGTTGGTTCATTAATGGCAGCATTTTCTGTTTGCAGTACAAACCAAGTAGTACTAACTGGACAGTTGAACAGAAATGTTTCTGCACAGCTAGCTGAACTTGTAGCCATTATCAGAACATATAAATTAGTGAAGGAGAAAGCAGTTGCTAGTTTTACATACTCACATTATGCAAATTAGGTAGTGCATGATTTTGGGACACTTTGGAAGGAGAGAGGATACATGACAACAGCAGGAAATCTTATTAAAAATTCCATTATTGTTCATGAACTTTTAAACGCAACCTTAACAATAAGGATAGGAGACAGTAAATTCCCCCCGGGGGTGTCCTTTATGGACAGGGGCAGTCAGTGCTAATCACTGATTCGCTCTGCTAACAATGACCATATGACCATGGTTAACTAGGGAACAAGTGTATTACATTGCTATGCTTGGTAAGGCCCTAGGGCCATTAGCCTAGTAACCTCCTAGGAACCTAAATGCACTTTTATTACCTAGGTAAATAACTATGGCCAAGTGTTCTGCCCATAAGACTGATGATTCTTAATTTCAAAGGGGAATGCACTTGCTGATATGAAGGCCAAACAAGCTGCTTTGTATTATCCTGTTCAGGCTTCCTTTTTTGCAGCCATTGTAAGTGACTAAGGCATCTGTTTCTTTGCAGGAAGTGTTGTTTTTTCAAAATTAAGCTGATGACTTAGGTTAAGGTGGATATGTGATGGCTGTAGCTGCTCCTCAGACTCATTATGGCACCATCTAGACAGAAGTAATGTAGCACCACTTTCTTTTCTAGTCCAATTAGTACAGGCCTATAATTTCCCTTCCCATATGGGGAAAATGCATTAATAACACAAATTTATTACTGAGGTCATTCAACATTTTGTAAGCACTTGCACAGTCTGTGTTCAGTATAATGAGTCAAATGGTGATAATGGTCCCACGCAGTCTTTGAAAAAGCCATGGAAACTGTTTTCTTCTGTACAGTGGGATTTTATTGAACTCCGACAGCATCATAAGTTTCAGTATGTTTTAGTAATTGTATATGTTTTTTCCACATGGGTTGAAGCTTAGCCCTCTGATAGAAATATTGTGATTACAGTCCCAAAAAAAGTTGGAGTACCTTGTTGTATTCAGTCAGATAGAGGAACTCATTTCACAAGTCAGATAATACAGCAAATGTGTAATATCATGAAAGTAAACATACAATATCATTTCCTGCATAGACCCCAGGCTTCAGTAGTAGTTGGAGAGAGAATGAATCATAGGGTCATAGGCTGATACTAGGCTATCTGCCCTAGGGCATTTATAAGACTAGCTAGAGTGTGTTTGGCTTTTGCCACCCTTTTAGATTAGTTGACTGTGCCTCTGTATAGTAGGTCACATAAGGTAGCCCTTTTAAGGTTAGTTTACTGTACCTCTGTCAAGCAGGGACACAGAAGAGATCCCAGGGGTAAACTTACGATCTCCCATCCACGCGTCAAGATTTCTCTTGAGGAGGGTCAGTGAGGGGCTCTGCATAACATGGATTGGGATTTTGTTTCAGAGTGAGGGGAGCCTCTGGGATATGAATCTGTCCCTCCAGCATGTCCTATTTATTTCTGTGCTGAGGTTCAGGTCCCTGGAGTGTGTAGCTCTAAGGGATTTAGATTTCCTGAGGTGAAGCATGTCCATTAATTCTGGGTTGGACATGGCTTTATACGTCAGACACAGATCGCCTCTGAGTAGGTGGTACGCAACTGAGTAGAGCTGGAGTTTCTTTAGCCGAACTGCATAGGGCATCTGTTTGAGCCGCTTGATCCTCTTGGTGAGATACTTTTGGGGTCTTTCCAGTTGCTGAAGGTGTCAGGTAAGGTACATCCCAAATGGGGCATTGTACTCAATTATGGGCCTGATAAGTGATGAGTAGAGGGGCACAATGACCTCTCTTGATCTAGATGTGAACCCTTTCATGATAAGGTGGGCTATATAGGTTTTTCAAACCACTTTGGCAACGTGATTGTCAAAGGAGAGATTGCTATCTACTTGGGTCCCCAAGTCCCTAATTACTTCTTCCGTACTTAATGGATTACCACCTATGTGGTAATTTGTGGGCACTTTGTTTTGCCCAAAGGGGATGACTATGCACTTTTTGGCATTTAGCTTTAGGCCATGGCTCTGGCACAAGTTATCCGTCTCTGTGAGACCCTTTTGGAGGATGCTTGTGTCAGCCGGAGAGTCGATTACAGCACCCAGTTTGCAGTCATCTGCGAACTTGGTCAGCCATAGTCCACCCGTGTTAGCCTGTACCTCGGAGAAATATATACCGAACAAGAGAGGTCCCAGGACTGAGCCTTGTGGGACACCACTTGTAACTGGTTTAGAGTCTGACATGGCACCTGCTATTCTGACCATGTGGGTTCTATCCCTGAGCCAGCTTGCAACCCATCTTGTGACATAGGGGTTGATATTTAAGCTGGTGAGCTTATTTATGATGCCCGAGTGGGGTATTGTGTCGAAGGCTTTTGCAAGGTCCAGGTAGGCTGTGTGGACTACCTTCCCTTCATCTATGGCTTTGGTAACTGTTTCAAAGAAGTCGACCAGGTTCAAGAGGCAAGATCTGCCCTTAACAAAGCCGAATTGGGTAGGATCCAGTGTCTGGAGGTTCCCAATGTATTTGCTTATGATTTCCATGATGATACGCTCCATAGCTTTGCAGACCAGGCTAGTCAGGCTTATAGGGCGATAGTTTCTGGGGTCTGTTGTGGCACCACCTTTGTGGAGCGGGACCACTGTTGCTGTACGCCATTCCTTAGGTACATATCCTGTAGTAAGGCTGAGATTGAACAGTGACTTTATATGAGGGTTTAGTTATTCTTGGAGCTCGTGTAAGACACAGCCCGGGACACCTTCTGGTCCCACTGATGCTGTGTTTTTTGCTTTGGAGAGGGCAGCTCTCACCTGTGCATCTGTGATCTCAGGAAGGCTACACTCTGTTGGGATAGACATTTGCTCTTTTGGGGGGAAGGGGGAGAGACGTTTGCACTGAACCTTTCTGCCAGGATGTTGGCAATGTCTGTGGGTTCAGTGTATTTTTTGTCATTTTGCACTAACTCAGAGCATATCTGGGAGTTGCCTCCCAGGTTTCTGACATAACTAAAGAAGGCCTTGTGATTATCTTTAGTGTCTTGTGCAATTTTTCTTTTGAAGCTGGCCTTAGATGATTTTATTTGGGATTGTAGTTTCTTGCTAGTACTGATCAGTGACGCCTTCCCTTTTAGGGATTTTGCTCTGTCATGTAGTACCTTTCTCCTTCTGTTGTATAGCTAATTTATGGCCGGGGTCCACCAGACAGGTCTCCTGCCTTTGGAGGAGTGAGTCTTGGTTTTATTTGGGATAACATGCTCCATGCGCATTCCTGTAGGCATCCATAGAATGCTTTTGTAAAGGATTCTGCATTTTGGGCTGTATTTTCTACTGGCCCGGGAGCTTTGAAGGATTCCACCTCAGTTTTGAAAAGTGTGAAGTTTGCTTTTGAGAAGTTCTTCACCGTGGTTTCCTTGGCTAGGGGTGGGGATGGAATATGGATGTCCAGTGAGATTTGTTTATGGTCTGATCTTACCAATGAGGGGTATACCTCTGGTGTGGAACATAGAGACCCCATGTTGGTGATGACCAGATCCAATATGTTTTCCCCTCTTGTGGGAGTGGTGACCAGTTGTTCCATAGCATTTGAGTTTATAAATTCTAGGAACCGTTGGGCGAGGGTGTTTGGGCTTGAGTAGTTTTCCCAATCGATGTTTGGGTAGTTGAAGTCACCCAATATAATAGTGTTTGGAGAGACCTTCATATTCTCCAGTGTTCTCAGGAAAGCCGAGTGAGGTTCCTGTGTTTGGGAGGGTGGTCTGTAGCAGGCTACAAACTGAAAGGCAGTTTTTCCCACTGTTAGTTGCACATGTATGGTCTCTGATGCTTCGTGCAGTGCCACTAACCTGGAGGTGTGGGTATCTTTGATAAATATGGATACTCCCCCTCCTTTTGTGGTTCGGTCCGAATTTTGGGGCCGGAAAGCATGGTATGAAGTATAACCTGTTAGTGCTGGGGTGCTCTTGGGAGCCTTGAGCCAGGTTTCTGTTACTGCACAGATATCGATATTCTCCATACTGAGGAGAGTCTCGAGTGCATGCATCTTGAGGTTTAGACTTCTGGCGTTGAACAGCATTACCCTTAGTTTTTTTTTCTTTGTGTTGTCTATGGGGGTGTGTTTGTCTTTTGAGCCTTGCCTAAAAAAGGCACTATGGGGGAGGCAAAAGCCTTTGCCAGTATTTGAAAACCCAGGGGTGACAGGTGCAAGCCGTCCCTAGTGAAGCAACGTGGCTTGTTGAGCATGTCATCCCAGGCTGACAGACACTGGATCCCCTTTGAATGACACCAATACTTTAGCCAATTCTTAAAATTGATCATTTTGTCTTTATACTGTGGTATCTTTCTTGGTGAGGGTAAGATGCTACTCAAGGTCAGGGTCATACCGGCCTGGGCTACATGATGAAAGAGATCCTGTATGTCTTTTTACATGTAGTCCAGGGAGGTACATCTCAGGTCATTCACACCAGCATGGACAATGACGGAGTCATATTTGTACTTGCTTTGGAGTGACCTGAGTGCTTGTGTTATGTGGCTGATCCTGGCACCCGACAGACAGCTTCATATTTAAAGACTAGAATTGGAAAGTTAAAGACTAGTCTTTAAAGACTAGAATTTGAAAGTTGTGTGAGGAGACCAGCCATAAGTGTCCATAGGCCTTGCCATCAGTATTGTGCCATATTCATAGTGCAATTAATACTCTTGAAAAGTACTCTCCCCATGAGATCCTTATGGGACGGCACATGAAAATGCCAGCTACACCACTGCCCAGTGATTTGGAGTTACAAGATGTTAATTAATCAATTTTTTCTTTATTGTAAGTCTCTTATTTCTGTTTTGCAGCATATTAATATCCAGGTCACTGCAGCTCAACAGCAACCTGACTTTACCTTCTGCCATGACATCACACCAGGTGACTGTGTATACATTTGCTCCTTCTCCAGACTAGAAGGAAGGGCTCTTTCCCAGTACTTCTTATGACAACCACAGCCATTTGGTGTGAAGGACCAACTTCTTGGATTCATGTCTTGCATGTCAGAAAGCCCTTCCTGGTGAAGAATCACAGCAAAACATTGGCAACATCATTCCACCCATCATAGGTGATGAACCCATTTCATCCTGCACCAGAAGAAAAAACAGAGAAACCAACATGGTGAGAAGTAAGGCCTAGCAACCCAGTGATTTTGCCTACACCAGATAATGATCAGAAGCCAGCCCAGACCAAGTGCCATTCATAGAACTTCCATCAGCACAGGATCCCGTATGGAATTTGTTCAAAAACTGACAATATATGAACTATACAAAAGTAAATAATCCCTGCTTGCAGTTCCTTGAAAATTCTCTCCAGCTCTCCCCTGCTCTATATCCATTTTGATTCATCACTAGTGCAGCTAGTCTGGTATTTATCATTCTTTTATTGCATTTTCTTCTTTCATCAGAAGCCTTCAGAACTGCAAATAATGAACAATTTTCTTGTAAAAATAAACATTTTGTTAAAAACTGACTGGAGATCATCAGGCTGGCATACCAAGTTTAATACTTTTTCTGCCAGACTGTATACCTCTGCTAAGATAATGAATGGTAGTAACTGTTGGGTGTGCACACATATACCAATGGCACATTATGGGGGGTTTCTTTTGTTTCCAGTACCAGAAACAGACAGAGCTAAGAGCAGTGATTGGGATAATCTTGGTGACTAAAAATAGATGTGGCAGAAACAATTCTTGGCATGATTTTACCCCATTTTCCACATATACCTCTTCAATTATCAGTAACTGTAAAACAACATACTTGCTATGCTAAAAATGGAACAATCATTTTGTATGGAGCAATTGCAATATTACTTGGTGAATGTATGAAGGGGTTGGAGGGCACAACATGGCCATGTTATGTAAGTTTCCTTACATTTGTGGGTTCAAGCTTACCCATAGTTGCCAGCAGGCTGGTCAGGATGTTGTTGCATTGATCATGTTATTCCAGCTCTTCAACATACAGATACTTTACCTAAAGAACAATTTACAATATTCACCAATAGAGGGAGACACAGGACATGAAACATCCAGTTGGAAAGCTAGATGCTTCTTGGATTTGTCATCACGATTTAAAACAGACTGCATTCAAAAGACTATCACATATGGACTTTGGTGGCATGTCATTTCTAGAATGGGATTTTACCTATTTATGGGGCAACAAACAATCTGGGAACTGAGAAATCTGTATAACTTATTAGAGGTGTTGAGTAATACAACTTTTGAATCAATAAATCAGATTACCACTGAAATGACTGCTATGCACAGTGTAGTGTTGCACAACAAAATGGCACTTAATTTCACCCTGCTTCTAAGGGGATATGTGTATGTTCATTCAAACGGAGTGCTGTATGTTTATACCAGACAATGAACATGCCATTTGTAGTAATTTAAAAATCATTTAGAAAGTTGCAGAGTTGCCACGTGCTGAAGAAGCTGATAGCTGTCAGTGGGCATGGCTGACAAATTTGTTTTTAGGATGGGGAGCAGGTCATTTGAAATTTTTTATGCTCTTTGACATTTATTGTGATTTTCTTATGCTTAGTCCCATTTGTGTGTAGAGTAATAATCATAAAGCTTCTTGCATCTAAAAATAGTATTAAATTGCAAAATATGCACATTAAGAATAAAGCTGACTAAAGCTGAATAAAGTTCCAGTGACCACTGTCAAATGAAATTATGATGAAAAGAAAGATAATGTGGAAAGTGTGGCAGAAATTTTGGACACATTTATAACAATGTATTCAAGTAAAATGAGACAGAGGTATTCATATTGTTTATTTATTCCACTGAGAAACAGATATGTATTAGTGGTCATAAAACAATTTTTGCTAAATGCTTGTATAAGCAATGTACCTGCAGAGGATAGAAAAAAAAACACACACAGGTGAAGAGTGTTTGATTGCATGTGAAAAAGTGTTTACCCATTTGAAAACCTGTTATTACTGTGTAGTCACTGAAAATTACTTGACCTGAGTGATGCTTCACAACATTAAATTAGGGACTGAGAATGGAGAAGTGTTAAAGTGCTTTGTACAATACTGTTTAATTGAAAGTGGAATCCATCTTGTTTTAAAATGGATCCTTACAGCTTAGGCCTGCCTTGTTTTATTTCCTAATACCAACATGGAGAAATGGAACTTATGCCTAATAAGGGAAAGCGTGGATAAGGGTTCTGCAGATTTTCATTAAGCAAAACAATATAGAGAAGTTTAGTTTTAACTTGTCCGTGGCCATAGCCTGATAGCTAACAAAATGTTTGCTCAGAGCTTTTGCAGTATAAAGATGACTGCAGTTTCTTTATTCAGGAGACAAGACCTTGATTGCTTAGTCCCTCAGATACCTGTGTTCCTTTGCAATAAAGTGATCTTTCTACTCTTCTGAACTGTGTTGAATGAATTTATTTTGTACCTCAACACTGTTTAATATGTCATGTTATCTGCATAGCTCTGCTACCTGTACATGTTGGAAGGCCACTTCTGATACAGGCATACAGCAACATGTTCTGAATGTATTAAAACACAGTCCAAATATGCAGTATAGACTTTATGATCAACCCCTCAATCAAAGAATGAAAATGTGCTCCCTTTAAACCCTCACTGAGCAATACCTAGCCTGCATAGATAGCTAAGGCATATAACCTGCCTCCCACAGCCATCGAGTAGCATGAGAAATGATTGGAGAAAGTAGAGTGGACCCAGCATAGAAAGCTGTGACATTACAAACACCTGTGGAATTAACTAACAATTGCAATCATACTCCTTGAGACATGGGTTTAGTCAGTCAACCACCCCCACCAACAACGTAGGATGCTGTATGAAAGTTTACTCATCTCACAAACACCTAGCAAGCAAGAATAACATGTTGACTGACCTCTTCAAAAATCTAGCTCTTCTCCAGCTACTCTGTATAATACACAGGATACTGATGACAGTTATATACACTCATAAAATGTGCATAACAACAAAAGAAAGTTGATATTGTGACACCTACAGTTCTTAGCCAAACCACAGATCTGTGTGCCACACTTCCTAAAAGCACACTTCAGACCACCTGCTGTAACAATTAAAGTATAGTAGCAGCATAATTCATTGGAAGTTGCAAATCCTTAGCTGTGTACATAGATTCATAGATTGCTACTAGACTAATGATTTGGGGGAAGGTCTTTCTAAGCCTAGCCAAGTTTTCCCAAAAGAATAATGATGTCCTGTATACAAATTGACAGTCAGTCAGGCACTTATAACTAAGCTACCTCTGTCCATAAGGGGTATGGGTGCCAGACCTAGTGTAAAGCTCCTATTCCTCATCCACTGGTCTGGGTTGCACTTAAACAGGGTAACAGATGAACTGAGTTTCACATGGATGGAAGGCCTGTTGTCCCCAGTCAGCAGCCATGTTTTTTTTTTTTTACTCATGTAATTTTTATTTTAAAACAATAATATAAATCATTCACAAATATTATATATAACAATCTGAAGAACCATATGCAATATTTACATCCAGCCTGACCTAAGTATGAAATTTGACTATAAATATAGTTGATATAAACACACACACACACACACACACACATATATATATATATATATATATATATATATATATATATATATATATATATATATATATATATATATATATATATATCAGAGACTAGATCCAACTGCATAATATCAATCAATTGCAGGACTTTTCTCCAAGGATTACTGACTAACGGCCTACGATGAGTTTTAAGTTCTTTGATTTTTATTTCTATCAAAGCTGTTTTCTTCAGTAGACATAAAAAGTCTTCCATATTACGCATTGCTTTGGAGTTCCATCATCTTCTTATGCATTTCCTGGCAATTGCTAGTATTATCTACAGCAAATATGTTTGATATTTGTTGTTTTATTTTTCTCAATTTCTGTTTTTGCAGTAACAGCTACAGCTATCTCTGTTGTGTGGTAATGGTCCTTTCTCCATTGTCTTGCCCTGCATTCTTCAACTGGTTCTCTGTCCTCCTCCAAGATGCATCTCTGTAGAATTTTGTAGTCATCCATGAAGAGGCAACCTGGTGGGTTCCTCGGTGGCCTCCAATAGTAAATCAAAAACAGGAATACTATCACACCCTCTACTAATACCATTGATACGTGTCAGTACATCAATTGGCAGGAGGTGATAATGGTGTTGGTGGACCATCAGCTTGATACCCATATTATAGCTACCTTGAGAACATTCTTGTCTGACTAACAGAGTTGCACCACTGCCTCAAAATGCCCATCTTGCCTGTTGTGTCAGAGCCCAGCATAAAGGGCAATAGCAGAAGGTACTGGCATCTGCCTGTGTCCTGCCTGGGAATTGCAAAAGAGAGCTGACACCCTACCTTATTCACACTCATGGTGTTCTCATTCCTAGTATGTCACTTCCCTCCTCTATTTGTAGTCCATTCCTCCACATCACCAATTGTCCTTCCTCTGTCAGTATGTGACTATTAATTGTGTCCTCCCATCTATGTCAGAACCTCCCTTGTTATTTTATCTGCTTTCTTTATGCTTGTCTACCCTGTTTCCACCCATATATCATTTTACATCCCTCTGGCTTCCTCCTTCCTCTTCCACACCTACCCTTCTTGAAAGAAATAAAAAAACAGCACCTATCCCTGAAAAATGTATACACTCCCCAACCCCCATCTCTTTCCTTTCCTTAATCCTTCTGTATACTTCTCTGCTTCCTCTTAACCTTTCTGACTATCCTATTCTCCCATTTCTTCCCCATTTGTATGTGTTAAACTGGTAGGGACTTTGCTGTGAACTACATATTATGGCTGTTAGTAATTCTTGTAGCATCACAACACGATGCATGTCCAGGAGCTGTTGTGAATGCTACACATAAACTAGTACTACCTGCAGATTCCTTAACTGCAGATGTAGTACACTCCTGTATTCATCACTGCTGTCATTTAAGCAAACAAATTTATTAATCAGATCAGTGTTTTGGTGTTAAACGCCTCTTACTCAACTAATAATCTTAGAACTATCACACTACTCTGTATCATTTCATTAGCCACTGCATGGCCACTTGAGGTAAGTTTCTGAATTTCTGGGCCTATGAAACAATCTGATGACAGTACACATAGTAAGTGCAAGAAAAGAAGCAAATTTCATCTAAAATGCTATATTCCATGAACTTCATTGCTTTTCACCAGTATCCAGACAGTCCAAACAGAATTTTGCCAGTTTTATTTTTCTGGGAGAAATGGAAAAAGCAGTAGCAATGTGCATGAAGTCACAAAAGCAAAGCAATGCTTGAATGGACAGCTTAAATTAATTTGCAACAGACTGGCCAATAGGCTTGAAGGGAATCTTTTATTATTTGTCCCAGGGGTTCCACCTGTGTCCCTCATTGACAGGGATGACAGGTGCTGACCGAGGTTTCTTTTTGAGGATAAACTCTTGGCTAGGCTTGTAAGGGCCCCAGAGCCATTAGCCTAGTAACCTCCTATGATTCTATAATGTCAATTAGTCACTAGTATAAAAGGGCAGTAGACAAAATGACGTGCATGAAATCAGTAAATAGCTATTAGACCAGGAGAAAGATGAGCACTGCCTTTCAGAAGCAGCAAAAATCAAATACATCTTAAGTCATATAATCACTGCCAAGCAGACTTTGAAAGAGAGTAATGTACTATGATCCTGTTAACAGACAAGTAGCAGTTTGTAGCAGTAGCAGTGAGTAAACCAAAAGCATATACATAGCAAGTGACTGGGCTGTTAGTCTTTTAGAAACTTCAGGAAAAAAGTAATAATTTTAAAATAAAGGTGCATGAAAAGAAAATACATATCAAAATATTTGTAGTCAGTCACTTTGTAAGCCATTGTTTGGAGTCCACTAGGGCGCTGAACCAGTCCAGATTTATTTTCTTTCTTTCTGTTTATCATATCTATCTATCTATGTATTTCTTTCATTTATTTATTTATTTATTTATGTCTATTAAAAAGAATAGTGCAACTTGCCACAAAGCCCTCTTTTTAATGAAGGCCTGAGAAGAACAGCTCCAGACAAATGGTACATGTGATGTAACAGGTGAAGTTTTAGCAACATAAAACGTATCGTACTGTGAAAATTTTCATCAGAAATATAGTTACAATATGTTCGATGTATATCTATATCTATATATCTCTGTGTGTGTGTATATATATATATATATATATATATATATATATATATGTGTGTGTGTGTGTGTGTGTGTAGGTGTTGGACACTTTATCGAACATACAGTGTCCCAACATGCAGTAAGTCGATGCCAAATGGTCGACACAGGGAGGAGCTCAACAGGTGTGCAAGACTGACATTCCCTGGGTAGGGAATGTTTCCTTTCCTCGGGGATTGTGCAGTCTCAGTGTGTGTGTGTGTGTGTGTGTGTGTGTGTGTGTGTGTGTGTGTGTATATATATATATATATATATATATATATATATATATATATATATATATATATATATATATATATATATATATAAAATTAGCAGACAGTGTTGGGGTGCAGCCCCTCCCAAACATAGGGGTGCAGGGGGCTGCCCCCTCCAGAAAACACTTGTTGATTTACTCTGCTCCAGGGTAATCCCTGAAGCATGTGCAGAATGTATCATTCTGCATCCATTCAATGTTCAGATATCAATCTGTAGGGTGTCAGGACACCTGGACACTGTACACTCCTAACACACACACGCACGCACACACACACACACATCTATATAATATATATATATATATATATATATATAGGTCTACTTTGTTTAGTTGAATCTCATTTCACTGAATTTCTTTTCACCCCGACCACTTCGCTGAAAACTCAAATTACTGAAAACTCCTTTCACTGAAATGCAGTTAGTATATATGGCACTGTGTAGAGTACTGTAAGGCAAGTAAAAGGTATATGCCCTTTTCCCCACTGTAGTGCAATCCTGGAGTTAGTATTTATAGTTGAGGGGGTGTGGGGGATGTAGCCCCCCCCCCCACTTAGTTTGAGTACATATTGTCTTCTGGAGACAGATAGAATTTGATGTTATAGCTATGTATGTCTGTTGATTAAAATGTTTAAAATGTATTGTTTTGAAGTTTTTGGTAAAATAGAATATAAAACAATATCAAAAGGTATATTGATAGATAGATGTAAACTTACTGTGAAAATATATAGCCAAAAGACAGTCACAATATATTAAGGCTGACAGAGATACACATTTGCAAATTTGTGCAGGCACAGATTACTGTAAATTTATCTAAATATGAAAATAGCTTCTAAGAGACAGAGAGTTAAAAATGTGTTACTGGAAATAATGAAAAAACAGTTAAAATGGCACAAAACTGGAAAGGATTTAAAAAAAGAATACAGCAAATAAAAGTTATGTTATATTATGCAAAAAATAAAAAATCAACAATATATAGGAAAGCTTTAGGAGAGTACTGCAGCTGGAAAATTATAGGTTCATAGGTTGTTATTAGACTAACGACCAGTAGGACCTTTGTAAGTCCAGCTACATAACCCAAACCATTTGAGTCGCAAGTATCATATGGGGGGGGGGCATGTTAGTAGGCAGGTAGCTAAGTATTTGTGGGGGGTGGGTGTTAGCTTGGTAATACTTTTCTTATTGATAGCCTCTATCCATAAGGGACATGGTGGTCAGACAAGGGGTAAATGTACGATTTCCCATCCAACTGTCAAAGTTTCATTTCTGTTTTACATGGATGGGGAGCCTATTCCATAATGCAGGGATCCTTTGGGGCACATCTGTCTCTCCAGCACATTCTGCAAATTGGGATGGGTCTAGTGTCTGGCAATATACTTGTTTATCATTTCCATGCATATTAGACTTGTTAGACTGATGTGTCTGTAGTCCCGTGAGTCTTTTGATGGTCTGCCTTGAGAAGAAGAATGATTGCTGCAGTACCTCATTCATTTGGAATGTCACCTGTTTCAAGGTTGTACTTGAAGAGTGCCTCAAGTGGTCCTGATAGGTCATGTTTTACACTGTTCAGGCTACAACCAGGGATGTTGTCAGGACCATGGAGATGGTGTTCTTGGCTTTAGTGAGTGCTGTACATGGTCCCTGCTGATAGCTGGGGTAAGTATGTTTGGAGGGGATTTCACTTGGTGGAGCTGGAGGGAGTAGAGGGATGAAGTTTAAGCAGAATTTATCAGCCAATAGATTTCCTATGTCACCCTGATTAGAGTGGGTGGTACCATTAACCATCAGTTCAGCACACTACTGTGTGCTGTGCTACTTCTAAAGTTCCAAACATAGCTGAATAAACCTTTCTGATTGTCCTTAGTCTGCAAGTTTATCCTGACCTCATAGATGGCCTTAATTAGACTTCTTGATTAATAGTTTAGTTGTAAAAGAGAGCAGATCTTCTTTTACTATATACCATTTAGGTGAGGATTCTACCAGTGGGGTTTGTTTTGGGTTTATTTCTGGTAAGCATAGCAGCCTCTATGCAGACATTCTCATGTTTGTATAGTGACTTTGAATAATTCTGCATAAGTAGCTGTGGACACAGGGCTGGAAGCAGCCTTGAATTTTGCCAAACTATCACTTAATATGATGTAGTTTGCCTTTGAATAGTTCCTGCTACTGGTTTAACTGCATTTTCTGTATTGATTTTTTACTTCAAATGAGACCGCTTTATGAGCCAACCTCAGTAGCAAGGATGTGACACTGGGGGTTGGGGTGGGGTGCAACACTTTCCTGTGTTGGTAGCAGCAAATCCAGTATGTTTGATCCTTTGGTTGACGTGTGCACTATCTGTTCCACTGTGTTTGTGTTAATTAAGTCCAGGAAGCTTTCTGCCTGTGAGTTTGAGGCATATTACATTTCCCAGTCTATAGAGGGGATAGTTAAAGTCACCCACGAATAGGGTGTTTGATTGAATGGTGAGTGCCTCTAGTAGGTTTGGGTAAATGTTGTGAGACTCTAGGGACATAGGTGATAACCTATAATTAGCCATGACATGGTGACTGACCGTACCTATGGTGACCTGCATGTGCATGAGCTCCATGGTATCATCCTTTTTAACCAACCTGGATGTATATTTGTTGATAACGTAGATTAAAACACTTCCACCTTTGTCCTCAATCTGTGCTGTTGTTGGTATAAATGTGTTGAAGGCACTTAGCCTTGCACATCTGGAGTACTTTCTATGGCTTTAAACTAAGTCTTGGTCACCACATAGACGTCTACATTCTCCAGAGTGAGGAGAGCTTGAAGGGTATGGAATTTTTTTGTTTAGGCTCTGAACACTGAGTAGTAACACCTTAGGGTTGCTTATAGAAGACTAAAGGAAATAGTGGTGATAGGCATCAAAACCATGATAAAGGCACAAGTATTATCCTTGAAAAAGCAAAGTAAAAAAAAAATGCTAATCCTTAAAGGTATAGCATACAGTTAATTATTGTTAACAAAATTATATCTTTGTATGTGAGCAGTTACATTATAGCTGACAAGCACATACATAAAGATTTTTACTGAACTTGACATACATTTGAGGGGATACTATTCCACATTTCACTACATGTACTGAATAAAGAATCTTACAGAAACAGATGCTTGGTGCCAGAGCCATGGGCTCAAGCACAATGTCAAGAAATGAATAGTTATCCCCTTTGGGGAAAAAAAAACATGTACCCATGAATTACCACATAGGTGGCAGTACACTCAACACCAAAAGTGTGATAAGAGACTTAGGGACACAGGTGGACAGTGGTCTCACCTTCAATAATATGTGGCACACCTCATCACTAAGGGTTTTTCATCCAGAAAAAAAAGAGGTCATTGTCCCAGTGTACTCATCCCTCATTAGACCCATTATAGAATATAATGCCCTGTTTATGTTGGTATGTACCTCTCAAGACATCTGCAACAACTGGAAAGGCCGCAGAAATACCTCACTAAAAGAATCACAGGCCTAAAGCAGATGCCCTATGCTGACTGTCTAAAAAAACTCCAGCTATACTCTGTCACATATCGTCTACTCAGTGACGATCTCTGCTTCGCATACAAGGCCATGTCAAACCCAGAGCTGTTGGACATGCTACACTTGAAGAAATCCCAATCTCACAGAGGCACACACTCCAGGGATCTAAACCTTGTCATCACAATGAACAAAACATGCTGGAGGGATAAGTTCCTGACCCAGAGACTCCCCAGACTCTGGAACAGACTGCCCATACATGTCAAGCAAAGCACCTCTTTGGCCCTCTTCCAAAGGAACCTTGATGATTGGATGGGAGATAGGAAATTCACCCTGGAGATCACGTCAGTCACCCTGCTATACAGGGGTCCAGGGAAGTAAATACTGTGGGAAGAAATAACCAGGGAATTGTTATGCCTAAGCTTGTATAGGCCCTAGGGCCGATAGCCTAGTACCAAGCTATGAACCTATTTTTCTATAAGGTTTAAGAATATGAGACTTGCAGGTGTACAATGTCACCTTGAAAGATTTGCACAGTTCTGTTTCATAGCTGGCAATCCTATAATAATGCATTGCATGTGTATTTGTATTCATAGATTGATAGATATTTCAATGGTGGTGGTGCTGCGGTAGCGTTGTCGCCTCACAGCAAGACGCTGTCCGGTTCGATTCTCAGCTACAGCGTCTTCTGCATGGAGACATGTGTGAATGGGCGTACCTTCGTTGAAGGTTGTATGTCAGGGCTGGTAACTCGGCATGTAAAAATCAACTACCAATCATTAGCAGACCGGAGTTCCGCTGTGGCGAACCCTAACTGGAAAAAGCCGAAAGACACAACAAGATTGATAGATATTTCAAGGCCACTGAGTGTTATGACCATTTATGCCTTGCCAGTACATTCTATTAGGCTGTACTTCCTTTCTCCAGGAAGGCTATGCCAGTCACTCCTGGAGTAAATTTGTGATAACCCACCCAGTCATCTAGGTTATGTTTAAAAGAAGATAGCAAGTCAGACTGCTTAAAAAGCAGCAAAATTTATTTCAGAGGTTATAGAACTACTAGGTTATAAACCTGTCCCTCCACCATGCTTTATCTGTTTGCAAAGATTAAGGTCTCTAGTTCTAGTATTGGTGGAGCTATTAACTTATGGAGAAATAGCAGGTCTAAGACAAGATCTGTAATGGCACAAAAAGCAAGACATAGATCTACACTCAGTAGTTTATAACACAATGGATAAATGGTTAGAGCTTCCAGCCTCTCTGGACAGTTTGGGGAATTTAGGCCTGTGATAGTTTTGATTAGGAACCTTTGAAATTTTTCTATATGATAAATTTAATGAGATACATTCCATAGGGGTAGATTACTTGATAATTGGTCTGATCAATGCTGGGTATAAGATAATAATTTCTTCAGACCTTAATGGTATTTCTTTGTAAGTTAGGTGTATTAAATAAAAGGATTGTACATGGTGGTGAAAAAAGAGGGAATGACTTATTTTGGTGCTGGCCTAGTATAAAACAATTATAAAAGGACTTCAGCAGTTTTCAAGGAAGAAGCTTTTGTTAAGTCTTAACAGAATAAGAGAAAAGAGGCAAAACACAGTTGGATGGCAGGAGTAGTCCAGAAGACAACTGCAGATGTACAGATTCTACACTGATGGCCTACTATTCATAAGTCATTTAATCAATATTCACTGGTCTACATAACTGATACATTTGTTTGGTTCTTATCAGGTAAGAACTTCTCTTTCTCATAACTGCTGGCTATATCATTTTGTGACAAAAGGGAAATACTGCCAGCCCAGCTATCTGGAATTTTATAAATAATTCTATGTCATTTGTGAATATTGATATGATTCATACAGAAGTGTGTGTAAAGGTGTAAAGTACTGAGCTAAAATGTAACCACATCATTCCCTGCTGGCTTAGAATAGAAATATATATAAACTATTGTAATTGTGTAAATGTGTATGTTTTAACAGTAGAAACTAGAACATAGAGGGCTAACTTGTAAAACTTCAAGACAATAAGTTGAAATTAAATTTTTGTGCTATAAAAGTTATCTCTCAGTTTTAGTTCAGTAGCAGACACAATGTCTAGAACTAGAAGTTTTTGTATTGTCTTGGAAGAGAAGTAATTACTAGGTTTGAGATGCAGAAGTGTTTTGTTGTTTTATGACTTCCAGGATCGGCAAATATCTGAGAAATGT
The DNA here is from genome assembly GCF_019279795.1 of Protopterus annectens. NCBI lineage: Eukaryota > Metazoa > Chordata > Ceratodontiformes > Protopteridae > Protopterus > Protopterus annectens. Next base: position 465,748,387 of record NC_056748.1, read on the forward strand.
GTATTTTTCACAAGGAGATGTTAAATGTTGGACACTGGGGGGTTTAGCTTGGGAACTGAAAGTCAGGTGACAAAAAGTGATGTCATCCAAGCTAACCGAGCAGTAATATTTGATATTAATTTAATAACTCTCTAAGAAAGAGACTGCATTTTGTATTTTGTCTTTGACCTGGAAACATCCACTCATCACCACCTTCTGCACTCGCCTTGCTGTAAGTTTTTAGGGCACAGTAACTCTTTTAGAGTCAGATAGGAATAAAGTAATGTATATAGCTTAGATATTTTCATTATTTATTTAAGATTGTCCTGCAATGTTGTTTTAAATATTTCCTTTGATTTTGAACTCTGATGTAACTGATTACTTACTGAGTATTGTCTTGTTCTTTTACTATTTATTTATTATTAAATATTTTAACCCTATGTTTGTGGCTGATATCTGTGAGACATATTTAAGCTCTTAGATTACTTGCATATCTATTTGGTGACACTGTACAGGCCACTCCTAAATAGCCTCGCTCTTGGTCAAACTACCATTTGGATAACAGTAACATTACACAGTAGGATTGGGCACCCTTTGTTAAAGTCCTTATGTAGCTGATAAATAGTTGGCTGGTGGCAGTCAGAACTACTTTATTGTCTGGGCAGAAGGGGGCATAGCTGATAAACCTGTGCCAGCCTTTCTCAGGTGTGTGTGTTTATGTATATCAATCAAATCTCAAAGTGTGTATCTGTCAGCTACTTGGGCAGGGATGTGAAGCACTGGTTGGACAGAGAGGTTGCTAGAGGTATTGGTTTGACCACTCAGTTGAGGTCTCAACCCTATAGCTGTGCCAGTTGGAGTCTTACTGGGGATCTGGAGAAAGAGGGAGAAACCAGCCCCAGACTGACTGTGATCTCTGTGTGCTCTTAAGGGAAACTGCACTTTACTGCGTGTGTACTTATCCTCCCAGTCTGTATTTTCCCCACTGTTGCCAATGGTGAGGATTGAGGCTCCTTGATTACTGGGCCAGTGTTAGGGCATCACACATTTAAACAATTTTTTTAGCTTTAGGTTATCGAGTGGGTACACCTTGTTATATCAACTCAGTATGGATAAGAGGGTCTACTTCACGATGTCAAAAGCCAACAATATCGAAGCTGATATTGTCGGTACAACAACATCGAAAGCACAGAACATTGTGCAGGTAAAAGGAAATCTCTGTAGGGGGAGATTTCCATTTACCTCAATGTAGTGCTGTCTCGGAGTTGGAATATTTAAGTGGGGGGTGCAGGAGGGCTTGCCCCCCTGCCTACGCTAGTTAGTTTTTATTTTTGTTTTTTTAAATGTTATTCGATGTTTTACTACATCGCTCACTAGAAGTTGACCTTTAGTGATTCGATATAGCAAGATTTTGATAACGTGATATAGATGCAGATAAGAATAGCACTTAAATTTTCATCTGAAAAATGTGAAACATGGTCTTTCATAATGTCGAATAAATGGGAAAAATGTGGAAAACTTACTAATTACTTCACTTAAGAAGTTCACAGCATGGTCAAATGTGTTAGTTTATAGTTACAGAGAATTATTTTATAAACTGGGATCCTAATTGTACAACCACCCCACAAGTGAATCTTTTGGGATTTTCTCAGTTGATAAATGAGACTACAGGAGTACAAAAACATACAATTAAGGAATCCACCTTAGATTGGATCCTCTCAAATAAGTCAATTAAAATAAGCTTCTCTGGCTACCTAACTGATAGTATCAGTGACCACCTACCTACTTAGGCTGTAAGAAGCCATCTAATCATATGCAAAAAGGTAACATATAAACACGTGGGCAATATAAAGAACTTTAATGTAAACAACTCATTCTCAAATTCTGCAATTGGAATATCCCAAAAATCATGCCACTAGACGATGCAGTAACCCATATCAAAACTTTCCTAAACATTCTAAGCTTCCATGTACCACTTAGAACAAAGAGATTTAGGTCAAACCCAGCAGCATAGTTAACAAAAGAAACAAGGCAGGTATCCTTCAAAGAGATAAAGCATGGAAACTATGATCCAAAAACAAATCCCCATCAACACTTTAGACAACTAAGAAATCTTGTAAAGAAATTAATAACCAATGACAAAAAATCCTATTTTTCCAACCTCCAAATTTCATACCAAACCAACTCCAAACTATTTTGGTTTTTTTTGCTAACAAAATTCTGTAATCTAGCCAAACAACAACTCCCTTACCCACAACTGATAACAGCACAGACAACACACAAAACAAACAAGACTGAATGAGCAGTGGTATGAAAAACAAATTGCCACTGCAGAACTAGTGGAGCATGAAATAATAAACCAAAGGTACTAGCCTTTTTAATACTTTATTCAAACACTTTTGTCAACTCAGACTTCTTCAGAAACCTTGGAACATTCAAAAAACACCTGACCAATAAAACAATGTGACCAATTAACAAATGTAAACCAATTAAAGGCTTTAGCATGTGTAAATGTATTAACATTTGTTAACTGTCAGCCTTTTCTCATTTAAAAAGCATTTATTCCCAATATAACTGGAAGATCTTGGATGGGGAATGTGGAAGTATTTGAAGCTACTGGGAGTGAGCCCATTTTTATACACAAAAAGCAAATAGTTTTAAAACTTTGTTATAAAAGGATAACACTAAAGTCCTTTTACCTAGTAATGAAAAGAAAAAAAGGAATGTATGTGTCAAACCTATAAAGTATGTGAATTTATTCACAAAGGTCGATATGTTTCTTTAGAAGATATAAATTACATTATTCAGGTTCCAGAGAGATAAAGTTGTAATTCTAAAGGAGTGATTTATATTGGGATGTGTTCAGGATGTCAGGAATTTTATATTAGGATGACTACCCATAGTCCGGAGAAAAGAATCAAAGAGCACCTTTATTCCATTAAGAATAAGGATGAAAACAATGCCTTATATTAACATACTACCAACTGCGATTGATACAAAAAGTTTTTATTTGCAGTTTTGGAACAGGTTCCATTTAACCTAAGGAATGGTAGTTATAGGAACAGGTTAGAGATTATAGAAACGGAATGGCAGATAAGTTTTCAGGACTCAATGTGATGATTAACATTAAATGTTTTTAAAAGAGAAAAGGCTGAAATTTTACAAAAGATAACACATTTACATATGCTTTTATATGTAAGGTTTTTATAAGTGTCTGTAGTTCTTTAAATAGGTTTATGTTTGTTAATTGGTCATATTGTTTTATTGGTCACTTGAATATATAAACATAAACAATATAGCAACACAGTTCAATTCCCACTTTATAAACACTATACTCTCTCTCTTACTAAGAAAATCTCTTCCACCACCTTCACTATCCTAACCTAATTTAACAAGACAATAACCTTCTTTCCAATCAGTCCCAACTCATCATCATCATCATCATCAACCCCCTTTTTCCCATTTTTCTACATGGAATTGAGGTGTTGTGTTGCAATCTCTCTCGATTCAGTGCTACACTCATGCCTGACTGTCACAGATCTTCTCTCACACAATCCATCCACCTCTTTGCTGGAAGCCATTGTTTCCTCTTACCTTCGTTCTATCTATTCCAAATATTCTTTACCAGACAGTCTTCTGCTTTTCTACACATGTGCCTGAACCACTGTAATCTGTTCTCTTTGATCATTTCTCCAATTGGAGCTACTCTGGCTTCTCCTCTTATGTCCTCATTTCTTCATCTGTCCATCAGTGTGCATCCTACCACCCATCTCAGGCATTTCATTTTCATCAGCTCTGGCTTCCTCATCTGCTCTGCCTTTACTGCCCAGATTTCTGTACTATACAGTAGTTCTAATCTCACCACTGTTTTGTACACCTTACTTTTAAGTTTCTTTGGAATTCTTCTGTCATACACTAAACCAGGGTTGTCCAGCCTTTCAGCTTGCCTGGGCCACATTGAGTGAAGAGGAAATGTCTTGGAGCCGCAAATAAAACATATAGTTAACTGTTTTTCTGCCACGGGCAACCAAGGTCGACCTCCTGGCTCCACTCCAGGTGCATTCAAGCAATAAATGTAATAATCAATGCCTAATAGCTGCCTTTAAATTTTAATTCTTTAACATCTTAGTTACCATTTGTTTTTTTCAGATAAACATATGGAACCATTCCTTTACTTGCATGATGAAGCAAAATGAGCATTTCATTCCAAAAGTGCATCCTTGTGGGTCAAAAAACAAAATAGCTTCCCATTTACCCCAAACACACACACACACACACACACACACACACACACACACACACACACACACACACACACACACACTCTCTCTCTGCAAATTCCTGCTAGCTTTTATTTATTTGCATTTGCTACAGTACTACAGCCAATGGTACACTTCTGCAGTTAAACCACAAGTTAAGCAGAATGACAGCAGTTCACAATACCTAAATTAAGATAACAATAATGACATAGTCTCAACTCCTAGGCTACAGTGCATGATTGTTTTCTGTTTCAAGTGTTTAAGAATTATAGACTAGCCCGCACCTACTTTTTTAATTACTCACATACAGATGTAGCTGGTAGCTTTTGCCATGGCATATTTACAAGAAAAGTAACTGCGCAGCACACACAAAATTATTAGATAAGTAAGCATCAACATTTTGCATGTTTAATACTAATATAGCACGTTTTCCTCATTCTGTTGTTTGTATAATAGTTAATTAATGCTTCTGTAATTATAAAATATGGTTCTTACTGGCTCTGCACTTCAAGGTCTGCTTAGCAATAGATTTTTTATAACAAACTCATCAACATTATATTTATTCTGCACTACATTCAGTGAAATTATCTTATATCACATCCTACACACAATGGTGAAGTGCTTTTATTTAAAAAAAAATGAAACAAATATCACAATGACATCTTTGCCCTAAAGACCACAATGCTTTGCCAGAGATGGCCTGCACCTGTGACCCCTGGAATTCTGGATACTGGCTAAGGTTCTTTCCGCCCCTATAGTGCCTTTTTTAGGCAAGGTTCAAATGACCACCATAACAGGAACAGGCAAGCAAAAACTGAGGGTGATGCTACTCAATGCTAGAAGTCTAAATCTCAAAATGCACTCACTCGACGCACTGCTTAAAATGGAGAACATTGATATCTGTGCAGTGACTGAGACCTGGTTCAAGGCTTCAGAGAGCACCCCTGCATTACCAGGCTATAACTTATACCACACATTTCGGCCATGTAACCTGGACCGGAACACCAAAGGTGGAGGTGTGTCCATATTCATTAAGGATATCCACACCTCCAGGCTAGTTGCTCAGCATAATGTATCCGAGGTTATCCAAGTGCAACTAACTATGGGCAAAACTGCAATCCAAATTGTAGCTTGCTACAGATCCCCCACCATGCCCCAGAATTCCCACTCTTCTTTTCTAGATGTACTGGAAAATATTAGGGTTCAACCAAACACCCTGATAATGGGCGATTTCAACTACCCCACCATTAACTGGGAAAACTACACATGTACCAACTCCTTCGCTCAACGCTTTCTAGAATTCATAAACTCCAATGCCCTGGATCAACTGATCTACATCCCCACCAGGGACAACAATATCCTAGATCTAGTCATTACCAACATGAGTGACCGGTTTTCCATACCTGAAGTCAACGCCTCATTGGTCCGATCCGACCATAAGCTAATCACCCTAGATATCCACATCCTGCCCCCACCCTCTATTAATGAAACCACGGTAAAAAAAATTTCTCCAGAACCAACGTCATGCTTCTTAAGACAGAAGTGGTGAACTTTATGACACCCATGCAGATGGACAATACAGTTACAACTACTGAATCCTACACAATTACACTTTATAAGCACTTACACGAGTGCATGGATCATGCTATCCCAAACAGAGCCAAGACACTATCCTCCAAAAAAACAAAGCCAATCTGGTGGTCCCCTGCTATAAACAAACTGTACAACAGAAGGAAGAAACTGTTACAAAAGAGAGTAAAATCCCATGAGTGGAGGAGCTCCCTGGTCAGCCGCAGTAAGAAGCTGCGATCCCTCATAAAATCCTCCAAAACTAGTCATGAAAACAAAATTGCCACTGATTCTAAAGACAACCACAAAGCATTCTATAGCTATGTCAAGAATCTCAATGGCAACACTCAGATCTGCTCTGAGTTACAGCACAATGGCACTAAATATACAGACCCAACTGATATTGCCAACATCCTGGCAGATAGGCTCATTGCTAACTTTACTCCCCTCTCACCCCCTAAAGGGCCTATCTCTATACTGGAAGAATGCAAAGTTCCTGTAATCACGGCTGCACAGGTAAAAACCACACTCTCCAAAGCCAAGAACACAGCATCCAAGGGACCAGACAACATCCCAGGCTGCGTTCTACACAAACTACAGAACGAACTGGCACCCCACCTAAGTACCATGTTCAATCATAGCCTCACCTCAGGCTTTGTGCCCACTGAATGGCACACAGCAACTGTTATCCCACTCCACAACGGGGGAGCTACCACGGACCCTGGGATCTACTGCCCCATTAGCCTGATGAGCCTGGTCTGCAAGGCTATGGAACGTATCATCATGGAACTTATAAACAAAGACATTGGTAATCTCCAAACTCTGGACCCCACCCAGTTCGGGTTTGTAAAAGGCAGATCATATCTCCTAAACCTGATAGACTTCTTTGAAGCAGTTACCAAAGCCGTAGACGAGGGTAAGGTGGTTCACACAGCCTATCTAGATCTTGCCAAGGCTGTGTCCTTGAGTAATGGGGTAAGGAGTTGGAGTAGGTTTCCTTTCTATATATTTTTTAAACAAACTTGTTTGTATAATCCATATATCTGCAACAGGAGGGGGGTGGCAATGGGTTCTTCTTGTGGGGGCCTGTATGTAAATATTGTTGTCACCCAAAGGGAAAAGAAGTTTTTGTTCAAAAGTCCAATTAAAACGCTGCACTGTCAACGCAAGCCTACTGCCATCCTTGCGCCGAGCTTCATGAATCCCGGGGTGTATTATATATGTAACATATAAAATCTGTAGAAGATGAAATAAATAGATGGTACAAAACACTCATTGTAGTATAAAAACATAGATAAAATGATGTTTAAAAATACATAAATAATGAATAAATAATTATTTAAAACAGTGTTATTTTTCCAGGGCTTTTAATGTTAAAAGAGAGCTGATAGAAATGTGTGATAGGAAATAGAATAAGCATGTAAAGAAGTAGAGTACAAAAAACACACAGCAGTTAAACATAGGCAGCAACTAAAAACAATTGGTAAATCCTAAAAGTAGTAAAATTTCAAGTATTAATTTGACTTGGATTTTTTATTTTTATTCTTTTACATTTGTTTCTACTGCCTGTGCCTGTACTTCAGGTGTCTGTACTTTTTTGTACTTTGTGTTGTTTGTGTTTTGTACAAACCATAAGCATGTAAACAAAACAGAAGGAGCATATAAACAGCAACAACAATAAGGAAACATGTAGGCTGAAAGGAACAGTATTATGCGTACTGTCGACTGTGGGGATGTGCTGTCCAGTACAGTCGGATATGTGTATGGAATATATCCCATCCTGGACATAGGAAAAGGTGGCATCGTACCAATGAGTAGAACAGTCTGCCAAAATCCGTAAATCAGCAGTACAAGCCGAACCTGTCAGGATGTGTCACAGTTGAACGGGTAGTACCCGGGTATACCAACCATGTAATGAAAGTTAAGTATGGGCGTGTACCTATGTGCATGAGGTATAGCATGTGGAAAGCAAACAATGCAGGGTAGTCCACACAACCATATAGGTACCTGACATATGTAGGGTATTCAATGTGTTACTCTGGCCGTGTCATGGGCCAACAACCAAAGCAGTGATGTATGGGGTGTGAGGAATATGTGTATGTGGGGGGATGGGTAATGGTACAATCCTCCAAGGCGATACTGTGTTGTATAAAGAATAGGTGAACTGGAGGTGTATGAGGGAGCAGTAGGTGAAGCTGAAAGAAACACAAACACATGTCTAAACAGCTGCAATACAACCAGACAGGCCATACTGTAGAACACAATCCCACAAACATATGAATATTGAAATGTGCTATACAAATGTATAGACATGTCACCGGCACATACCCACAGATTGGTCCTGATGGAACTGGCCATAACAAATGCAACACACCTGGATGCATTATGGACTGCCTAGCATCCCCTCCGCAACACAACCCGCTCCCTTACCTGAACGTCCGCCAAATCCAGCCATACTTGGGCTACTGGTTTGGTGCTTCCACAGCTACACATAGTAACCACTACGCATATGTAGTAGGTAGTGTCACCCTAGGCAGTTGCAGGATTGCACACTATGTATCCCTTGCATGTAAAACCTCCAGCACATTTTCATAACGCCAGAAAAATGGTCGGTATTCATCTTGTTTTGGACCAGTCCAATTTTTGGGATATCCCTCATGGGATACATAACCTGTGTAAACATTAGAATGGAAGACACGAAGTCCAGTCCTGTAGATATCTGGACACAAGTTGGAATGTGCATTAGAGGTGCACGACACTGTCCAGCCCTAAATGGTCATGCATAACCTACTACCGAGGATCAAACACCTGCCCGTGATGCACGTGTCCCGACACAAATAAGCGAGAGAATATATTGCACACATTCGCATAGTGGCACATGGTATAAAGGTGATGAAGGCACTGACGTAAACAGGATACCCCTGATCCACTGTGTGAGGGACAATTAATGTGTGTGTAGGTGTGACCTGACCATCAATGGTACAATGCTAAATGTCTTGTGACCGTAGGAAATAACTATGCACCATACTGCATGTAACAGTTGCCTAAAGCGGTCATGTCAGGATAGAATAAACGTAATTCGTACAAGAAACAGGCAAACAACAAAAGTGCCAAAGGTATAAGGCTTACATCTAGGAAACAAATGACTGTTCTAAACCTGCAGTGACTGTGGCTATGTGTTGGCCCAAACAATCTGGTGTCCGCAGTAGGGTTCTCATCTGTCCCGCTTTGCAAGGGACAGTCCATCATTGGACAGTTGTGTCCTGACAAAAGACATTTCAAATGGCAAATGTCCTGTGATTGTAGGACATAATTATGTCCCATATGTTATGTAATAGTAGCAGAAAATAATTATTGCAGTATCTACAATACCTAAATGTTACAAGAAACAGAATAAGCAAATAAACCGCTACAACAATAGGCTTTTATGTAAGCAAATAAGTAAAGTTCTATCCATTGTATTGACCGTGGGTATGTGTCGGCTTGTAAAACCTGGTGTGTTCCGAAAATATCCCATCTTGGCCATTCGAAAAGGTGCCAATCCTAGTCACCGGAATACAGTACAACCTGTACATACGACAATGTCAACGATACCAATGGTCAGAGCATTCTCACAATAACTGGCCAGACCCTTAAAAACTCACAAAGCCAGTGCCCTTTGGGGGAAAGGTGTTGAATGAGAATGACTACTTACAGCAATGAAGAGTAATAGACGCATTTAACTGCAGACAATTATTAGTATTACGAATCTGTCAACATGTTCCAAGTTAATAGTACTAATATGGTAGAAGTGTCCGTGATTGTCCCTGAGTTGTCATAGCCTTGTCCCTGTCACTATAGACATGAGTCCCCAAGTATCAGAGAGGTCCGTACACAGAAGTACACCAACCAACTGTCCCAGCTGTTGACAAGACTATTGCATACCTGTAGTGATTTCATAACAGATGCCCAGAATAATATTCATTTGTATGTATAAATGAATGAAATAGTCAAATGGGAAGGGGAAACCACCACCCCCAACCTGCATTATGTAGTGGAACCACTCCCCGCCCTAAATTATGTAGCGCCGACCCAATAATGTGGTCAGAGGTGCCCAAACACCTGCATCCGTAAACACAGGTAGAATGTTAAACTCTGGACTAACTCTGTCCATGTGCTACATCTGATCTTTGATTAGCCCCAGGGCAGTGCTAGTCACCAGTCGGCCGAGCCTAAACCCAGACCAGCACATGAACACCCTGACAATCAAACACGCGTATGTGCGAGGACTATAAGCGTAGGAGTTATGAATATCCTTGGATTGAGTAGACTTGCAGCATGGGTCCAGAGCAGTAGGAAACAGGGAATGTCCTAATTGTAGTACTGTGGTTTTCCCAGCAGGAGAATGGATGCCTGCTGTGTAAGGGAAGTGGTGAGGCATATGTCAGAGTAGCTATGAACCATGAGTATACATATAAATGAGCCAGAACACCAATAGTGTAGTGGTCACAGCATCTGCCCAACGTAAAGGCATTCCCGGTGCAAGTACGGCTATAGCACATATTAAATGTGTAATGAATGCCTCTGTGCTGTAAAACCAACATTTATACATGTAAAGGTGACCGTGTTCGCATGGGTCCGTTAACCGGATTCCATCAAAGTGGTACTGTCATAAGGAATAAGGCACATGTAATCCTAAAGATGTGCCTGTAAACATATGTAACTCAGAATAAGTAGATGCAAGTGGGCCTGCGCGGGTGTATGCAGCTATTAGCATAGCAAATGCATGTTGTCTTCTACAGCTGTAACTTTCATATATAGATATATATATATATATATATAGTTAGATAGATGTGTGTATAGATAAATATTCACAGACATAACAGAAATATGCAATTATATAGCTACATATCTATATATACACATATATATATATATATATATATATACATATATATATATATATATATATATATATATATATATATATATATATATATATATATATATATATATATATATATATATATATATGTATGTTAGGAACGCTGAAAGACGAAAGCAAACCTAAGAGTTGTAAAGGGAATCCAGAGCAAGTTAGGAATTATGAAGTGCTCGCAGCATATGTCACATAAAGCTGCACAAATGTGGGTAGAGCACCGCTCTCCATACCAGAGGCAGGGCTATACCAGTGACCATAACATCGTCGAAGTGCTACGTCAACATTGTAAACAGACGGAATGTAGGACATGTTGCGACCACCTACACTTGTAACCTGCAAATCGTTCGTAATCCATAACACCAGGAAAGACACGTATGTGCAAATATGAATGGATGGTGAGCCTGTGAATACACGAGGCGGTACAAAATGTGTGTAGCACCCCAACGCTCATGAGAGGGCAATGTGTAAAGGTGTGTCATGGCTGCGATATCAGGTGTATAATGGCTGTTATGCGGGGAAACTCAACACGGGTGTGCAGGAGAAACCATGGATATGCGAGTATGGACACAGGAGTGATAGGGTATATTGCGCTGGGTTCAATGGAGCTGCCCGTGGAGGTCAGCTAGTATGTAGTTGCGATTCCCAGATAGAGCGTCATTTGCGTGGAGACATGCGTGAATGGGAGTATCATTGTCGGACGTTATGCGTCAGGTCTGGCGGCCCGGCACGTAAAACCTATACGCCACCCATGAGCGGAACGGAATTCTGCTGTGACACCCCCAAACCAGGAAAAGCAGAAAGACACAACTACATGAAGACAACAATTTGCCGACTTACAGTCACAGTAACACAAACACACATCCTATCAACAGTAACAAAATGAATGTGTACAGAAACAAACACAGTAGCAGGAATAGGTTGCGCATACGAGTAATAGGTCGAATGACACTATCACAAGTTAGCAGCGGCACCCTAGACACGAAAAACTTGCGACATCTGTCCGCTGCATAACGTGCAATATACTGAGCACAAGTTCACCGGAGTGAAGTGTCGGTGTCAGAATGACTAAGGCAATAGTATGCTGTTGAAGCAGGGATAAAACCAATACGCATGTGTAAGTGTCCATGTCTGGGAAATGTATAGGTTAACGGACACACAGATGTATATATAGATAAAAACGTATATATACTCATAGCTATATTAATTTACATACGCATATATATCCATACAGATATATATATATATATATATATATATATATATATATATATATATACATACACACACAAGGATATACTACGGATATATCTAGATAGATATATATACACAAACAACAGGTAGTGATATATACACATACACACAAAACAAACTACATGTCAGTGTAAATATACACATTCACATAAATAGGTTACTTCACAGCAATTAGGGGTAACATATTTACAGCCCGGGCATTTGTGACTGGGAGGTCCAATAAAGAAATGTTGTACCCCCCACATCGCCCAGCTAAGCCGGACAGACATACAGATGGGCAATACAGATCAATACACTGACACTGTCCAAAACACCGGTAGGAAAGGACCAGTGGGAGAGTTCTGCAAGGTCTACACTTTAAACATGGATAATGGTGTCCCTTGCGGGACCCCAAAAATTCAGGTTATGAAAGAATCTGCTGACACTAATACGAGCAGGATGTAGGTGTACATGGAACAGTAGGTTGTGCAAGTGTGATAATACATGGGTTGACAAAACGTACAACATGTGTCCCAAGATGGGGAGAGTGGGCAATGTGTAGGGGTGTGCCCATACCCCAGCTGTGCTCACAGTAAGTATTTGTCTCGACTGCTGTAGAGGGGTGCCAGGTAGGTGGACCATGGGTATGCATTAATGGGCTTAAGTGTGCAGGTGCTGGTTGGCAGAGATGTAGTAGGCCCGCCCAGTGGAAGTCATTAATATTCCTATGTGGGCATAGCATACGCCTACACCTCCCAAACCTGAAGAGCACATCTGCTGGATAGTTTGTAAACCATTGGGGAATACATAGAGACCTACACAGTGCTGTGTACTCGATTAGCATGGACATCCATAGTTATGTATCAGAATGTAACAAAGTCCAACTAAACACTGCCAGAACTACTGATATTAGGTGAACAGGTGGCGGAATACAGGTAATGACAGATGACAACATGTATGAGTCATAAGTGGCATGTACCTTGACAAACGTGAATGAATACATTTGTTCTGTGACTGTGAATGTGTCTGGTTAATAGAACCAATCGTCTAAATGTGTCCCGCAGGGTGTTATGCATTGTTCCTGATATGGTGTTCAGTCACACCCATTGGTATATGAGTTCTGCTACTGACGGAAAGTGCATAAGTTGCTGACCACCTCAGGTAGATGATAGCATAATAGAAGAGGTTAAACACCCATACGCCTGCGAGGGACACACCCATCTGGGCAGCTGTGTCTTGCAAAATGGCAGTTATGGCACATGGCCTGTGCATACCTCTCAACTGTCCCTGATTTTCAGGGACATCCCTGATTTTGACTCAAATTTTAACTCTGTCCCTCTGAATCCCTCCTAAAACTAGTGACTTTTGGAGGAAAGGTGATGAATTACACTTAATGAATAATGACAATAATTAAGAGTTATAAACTTCTTTTACTTCAGAAAATGTGTATTAATTCATATGCTCTGATTCTGTCAATGTTTCAAGTTAATATCACTAATATTTTAAAAGTGTCCCTGATTGTCCCTGATTTTTTCTTGACTTGTCCCTGATTCTGTTGAAATTTGTCCCCAATTGGTTGAGAGGCAAAGTCACCGATAGGGAATGTATGTTGTGTGAGGCATCTAAAAGCATTACTGTGTCCCCAGGCAGCTGGAAACACACACACACACACACACACACACACACACACACACACACACACACACACACACACACACACACAGAGGCACACACTTGGCAGGGCTGGAAGTCGAACATACACCTAACTATCTTATCACACTACAGCATTACACAGTTACAGAACGCGCTACTGAGATTACCGAACACAGCACTCCCAGAGGCATACTTCTAGGTGGATGACATCATCGGCAAAGGCAAAGTCACCGATAGGGAATGTATGTTGTGTGAGGCATCTAAAAGCATTACTGTGTCCCCAGGCAGCTGGAAACACACACACACACACACACACACACACACACACACACACAGAGGCACACACTTGGCAGGGCTGGGAGTCGAACATACACCTAACTATATTATCACACTACAGCATTATACAGTTACAGAATGCGCTACTGAGATTACTGAACACAGCACTCCCAGAGGCATACTTCTAGGTGGATGACATCATCTACAAAGGCAAAGACGCCGACAGGGAATGTATGTGGTGTGAGGCGTCTAAAAGCATTACTGTGTCCCCAGGCAGCTGGAAACACACACACACACACACACACACACACACACACACACAGAGGCACACACTTGGCAGGGCTGGAAGTCGAACATACACCTGACTACCTTATCACACTACAGCATTATGCAGTTACAGAATGCGCTACTGAGATTACTGAACACAGCACTCCCAGTGGCATACTTCTAGGTGGATGACATCATCCGCAAAGACAAAGACGCCGATAGGGAATGTATGTGGTGTGAGGCATCTAAAAGCATTACTGTGTCCCCAGGCAGCTGGAAACACACACACACACACACACACACACACACACACACACACTTGGCAGGGCTGGGAGTCGAACATACACCTAACTACCTTATCACACTACAGCATTACGCAGTTACAGAACGCGCTACCGAGATTACTGAACACAACACTCCCAGAGGCATACTTCTAGGTGGATGACATCATCCACAAAGGCAAGGACGCCAATAGCGACTGTATAGAGAGTGAGCAGTCTGAAAGCATATTACTGTCCCAAGGTAGACGTAGACAAACACACGGCAGTGGTGTGATCGGGGCAACTAAATATCTACGGAGCACTACAACAACACTACATAGATACGGGACGCGCCACAGACAGTACACCCTTCAAGACAGTCAACCAGTGTGTTCAATGTAGGCATCCATCGTCACGTTGAAAATGGACATCTGTTGCCTGGATGACCAACATCGCTATACAGGATGTCAATGGCCATGCCCATACACAGAGGCACATCACTGACACAAGGTGTCACTGGGCATGCCCACACGCTTAGTATCACAAGTCCATTTGGAATGTACTGTGTGTCCATCTACACAACGGCATACTGGGCATGCTCACACACTTAGCAGTTGCAAAGGGCCGTCTTGCTTGCACACAGATTCTAAACACGGAAGGGTGCAGTTTGGAATGTACTGTGTGTCCATCTACACAATGGCGTACTGGGCATGCTCACACACTTAGCAGTTGCAAAGGGCCGTCTTGCATGCACACGGATTCTAAACATGGAAGGGCGCAGTTTGGAATGTACTGTGTGTCCATCTACACAATGGCGTACTGGGCATGCTCACACAGCAGTTGCAAAGAGCCGTCTTGCATGCACACGGATTCTAAACATGGAAGGGCGCAGTTTGGAATGTACTGTGTGTCCATCTACACAACGGCGCACTGGGCATGCTCACACACTTAGCAGTTGCAAAGGGCCATCTTGCATGCACACAGATTCTAAACATGGAAGGGCGCAGTTTGGAATGTACTGTGTGTCCACCTACACAACGGCATACTGGACATGCTCACACACTTAGCAGTTGCAACGGGTCGTCTTGCATGCACACGGATTCTAAACACGGAAGGGTGCAGTTTGGAATGTACTGTGTGTCCATCTATACAACAGTGTACTGGGCATGCTCACGCACTTAGCAGTTGCAAAGGGCCGTCTTGCATGCACATGGATTCTAAACACGGAAGGGCACAGTATAGTGTTACTGTCCCCACGTACATGAAGGCCACTCACATGTACTGACCAGTACACACTCAAGAGCCATCACAGATGTCTCAGGTGCAGATCACAGAGGTACACACTGCAGTCTACAATGTAGCCCTCAGACATCACCATGTCGTTGGACCAGCAATACACAGCCATACATTACAACACTGTGTGACTCATGACCAGTGGACTGTACATAGGTATACGGCAACTGTGCAGACTACACATGTACCGACAGGGATTCATCATGTGTTATGCATTGCAATGATACCACTGTACATAACCAGGTCGGCTCTACACATGCCAGGGGCCCTGGGTCTTACACAGCTGTGACAGATGACTGTCGCTGTACACCAAAGAACACACGTTTGGATATGACATACATATAATTGCAGTGGATATGTGCATGGACCACACACACAACACACATGTATATAGCATAGCTTTTGCTGTCCTCCGTGTAGACAAGTGGCTACAGCAATCACACGCACGCAAATGGAAGGTGGGTCCATGGCTGTTGAATGCTAACAGTACATGAGGTAGCAATGTTGATTGAGGACACATTCCCCCTGTACTAGTTACCCGTGACACCCATCATATCATACAACAGTCCATGTGTTATGTATGCCATCACACATGTCCACCAATTGCAATGCATGCAAACATGGCTACATGACAGGCATGTAGGACCAACACACATGTGCAATTTGTAATGTGCATGCAGCTACCATGCATGTGCAGTAGCTGATGTATGTAACTCATCTGTGCAAAACTACAACATATAGTTGCAATGCAGCCCCATCATTGACACCTGTATATGGTGACATACTGACAGTACGGTAGTATGTACATCAGGTATGGATGGATGTGTGTACATAAAGTGGTGATCCACCTGTGCAGATGGATGTTTGCCAGGGACAGCTCTCAGGTGTGTCACACGCCATCCTACCATTACATGTGCAAACAGTACGCTATGTTACTGTTACTTGACGGTGAAGACATAAAACCTACACAGCGGTCAGGTGTTACTGACTGTAAGTCACTTGACACCTGTAACACTTACATCCTCCCGTGTGCATATAGCAGCACAATTGCTGGACGTAGCGTTGGTACACATAATGCGGCCAATACTGCTGCATGTCTGTCAGATGTATCATCATTTAGCAGGTGTATCATTCACAGTACTGCCATGGGTGTTTGCTTGTGTGACCATATATGCCACATATGGTGGGAATACATCCCAATTGTTACACACCCCTGTACACTGTTGTAGAGATCTGTACATACTGCAGTGTGGAAAGCATGACGTAGGCAGGGGTGGTGTGTGTATCACACACATAGCTATCCGTATGTAAATGACATTTGTGGTCTCCACAGTGTGTGTGTGTGTGTGTGTGTATGTATGTATGTATGGCTGTCTGGTGCATGGAGTGAGGGTGTATGCTACCATACAGAACACACAGGATCCCTAACCCCTCATAGTGATGCAGTCTACTACCCTGTTGATGCCATCAGTCTCAGCTGTACTGGCTACCTGTACATGTTCTTTCTCTGTGTCGCGTTGTGTGGGTGCACAGTACTGTGAGGGTGATGACCACATAGGCAGGGGTCCTCACCTCATCACTATGGGGTGTGCGTTATAGTGTTGTTGACCCCATGAGTGTGGGCATGTTCCTGTAATGTGATAGGGTATTACTGCTACACAGTGAGGCCTCATGCTATCAAGTGGCCTCTAACGTTATCGGCCGGACCGCTGTGTACAATCCCTGCACGATGTCAACATACTTGTGATGTGACCTGGTATGGATGTCATGTCTCTAGCCACTGTAGCCCATTAAACTGCCCACATGCTTCTGGATCAGTATATGTGTGGACATCTGTGGTATGTTAGCCTTTCCAACAGTCAGGTTGAGGCTGCGTATAGCATGCTGATATTGCCATATGTGCCTGTGAGTACTCCACAGTTACACATGGGAGACTGCAAACACTGCTACCTGTAGGCACATGCAAGTAGACCATAAGGAGGGAACCAGGGCATCATTACCAACATGCTGTTACTGTTGTTACCGAGACACATACTGTGAACATATAACAATGCATGCTAAACCTGTACTACATGGTATGTCTGGTGCGTGTCAACAGTACACAACTAATGTAATATACACTCCTCTCACTATTCTTACACAAGTAATGTAATATACACTTCTCTCACTATTCTTACACAACTAATGTAATATGCACTTCTCTCACTATTCTGTTCACCCTGTGCATCAGACCATTTGAGCATGTCCCTGCACCGATGGTGTGGATGACAGGGATGCAGCACAGGCTTCATCATATGCACAGGATGATAATGTTTGCAGGGGCATAGGCTGCACCAATAGATGACATCATGTGTGTGGGTAAGGGCCAGTGATATGATTGGACATGTCTGTTCAGTATGCATGTGGGTGTTGTGGTGCCCTACAGATGTGTTTGCTGTGTGCGTCTATGTGTGCACACAGTTCTGCCTTTTGTGAGGCCTACACAGGGGTATTATTGACAGCTTCAGATTGTACAGACCAGGTTGTACAGCTCACTGTGTCCGGCCACGGCCATGTGACCTGTGCCTGCCAGGGGTTGCACGGGCACTACCAGGCAGAGGTACAGATTGGCTACTGTCCGACGACACATGTCCACTGGAACCATGTCCCCACTGGGAACGCCCAGGGCCACGTCCACGTGGCCTGCTGTGTCCTGGTATGGACAGCGCAGCACCAGCTGCACTGCTACTGGCACTATGGGAGCGGGCATGTGAGGTGGCACACTCACGTTGACCTGCACTAGGTGGTGTAGCTGGCCTACGTCCATGTGGCCTACGCCTCACTCCTACCAGATGTTCCAGCACGGACAGCTCACGCTCACGGATTGCCATGCCACAGTCAAGGATTCTGACCATGTCACCCAATCACCTGTCCAGAACATCAGCAATCTGCTGTTCGGTATTTGCCAATGACTGGATGTTGTCGTTTAGGGTACGGATAGCAGCCCTCTGCAGCCTCTGCCCTTCTCTGTTCTGCTGTTCAGCACATGCCTGTGCTGCCATTACAGTCTGGAACATGCATCTGGTGATACCAGCTGCTGCGCTCTGTCCTGCAGGTGCATGTCTGCCAGAGGTCCTCCTATGAGCAGCACCGGCCACATGCCTGTGTGGCACATTTGCAGTCATTTACACTGACACCATGGTGTGGAGACACACCTTCTGTAGCCACCACATGTTCCTGTTCTACGCTAACAGACGCTGACTGTCCTTCCTCTACGGCCACTGGTGATGCAGTATGTGTTGGCAGCAGAACTGTGTGCGGGGAAGAGGGGGACTTAGCTGGGATGGCAACCATTGGCACAGATTCAGCCCCTGACAACCCTGCCTGTACCTCATGCATATGTTCATCACTGCTAGTATCTGTGGGGACACTAACATCAGATGGACCGCAGGAGGGTAACGCACCTACATCCCCTGTGAATGCAAAAAAAGACTCTAAATTACAATACACACACACAGTCACACAGACACACAGAGACACACACAGTCACACAGACACATACAATCACACAGACACATCATGCATGTGATTTGACAGACGGCATGCAGCATGCATGTGATACAGCAGACGGCATGCAGCTCAGACATTAATAGTGTTAGTTAGCATACCTCCCTGGGGTGCACACTACAGCAAGCAGGTGTCATATCAGTAGCCATGCAGTTCACACAATCATGGTAGTATGCATGCATCCCGTGATACACCATGTGGACCAGAATAGGATAACAGTACACATGGCTGACGTGACCTTGACATGTTATCTGCTGTGTGCATTAACATGCATACATGTCTGACACAATGATGTCCTGACACATGTACAGCATTGTAATGGGCATCACATCGCTGTGTTGTCTGTATGCCCTACAGATAGAATGCATGTTTAGCAAATGTGCATGAGCATGGAAGGGTAGTGTGAGCTGGCTACATTGCTATACAGTGTGAAGTACAGACACTGTGCCATTGCATGGCATCATGAGGCATCTATATTGCTATACAGTACATAATATGTACACATTGCATAGCCATAACTGCATGCATATCCATGACATAACTGTGGATTGTGACCCACGATGCTGAGGTGTATACACACCAAACCATGCTGTGTCATGTGACAGGTCACTGGAGGACCTACAGATGACACCCCTGCACAACTACTACAGAGTCTTAGCTGCCTTGCAACCATGTCCACACATAGCAGACTTGTCAATCCACCATGTCCCACATTACATTGATGTACCACACACACGAGGTGCACAGCTAATGGTGATGTCCTACAGCAGCAAGGGAAATGTACAGTATCTGTGGCCTGATGTGGTGTCAATGTTTGTGGAAGCTGTACAGGTGACTACTGTCATGCTATGACACAGTTGTGATGTTCAACACATCTTATATGGTAGACTTCAGTGACACCTCCACTAGCTGTGCGCAGGCTTTTAGGATGTCCAGTGTACCACATCAACTGTATAATCAGTCAACTAAGGCTATAATTGGACCATGTGTGGACAATGTGCAACAGGGGTGTATACACATTACATCTACTGTGTGGCTACATGTCTCTGGCCATCCCCCATGGCCATGTGTGCACATGTGTTGGCCAAATGTGTGTGATGGCTGTCTATCTCACATGTCTGTGTTGTCCCATATGACATACACCCATAGATATCAGATATGTCACCATCCACAGGGCTATGCAGACAACAGGTTGTATGTTTGGTATGTGGGGTATGGGTTATGGGATAGTGTGACAATATTGCAGCCAGAACACTACGTGTCTGGGACATGTCAGATGGCACATGACAATGTGTGCACCCATTGCAGGGGCATATAACACAATGGTGACTCCTGTGGGTTGCCCATATCACAGCTCACTGTGTGGTACTGTTTGCATACCACACGTGTTGTTCCAATGTATAGTACATATGTCCACACATGTAGCAATGACAAATAGTGTGGTTTCATGTCGGTGTATCATTTCATTTGTATATATTGCACATGGGTAGCCAGTGTGAATGATGGGTGATGCGACCTATATATTGTGACTGGACCGAACATCAAGTGTACAAGTGTTAAATGGCCACATGGCGAATAGATCTATGCTTTAACATGCCTGATACTGATGACAGTCTCACTTGGAATGGACTGATGTATGTGCGGCATGCCAGAGGTACCTGTATAGGGGTGACACAGCAGTTTGAACATTATCCATGACTGTATGACAGCCACAGGGTACACTGTGCATGTTAACACATTCGCCTGTACAATAGCATATAGTATGCACATGTGTGCATACACAGGGTAGCATACTGTAGTATGCAGCATGTGTGTCAACATACCTTGCATATGATGTTACATTACATAATGTATAGTGACACATGCAATTAAATGGGATATAATAGTCATATGTGCAGTACTGACTTACCAGGCAACTCCAGGCTCATTGGTTGGGAGACACCCACCTCCATGATGGCAGCTAGTGTTTGTGGATGGTGTTCTGAGGGTGTCCCCAGACTGGCCAGTAGCTCCTCGGTGTGTGTGAGTGGGGGCTGGGTTGGTGGCCCACCACCTGTTCCACCTTGTTCCCTGGTGATTGCAGTGGCACACTGTTTTGCATGTCGTATCAAGTCCATGTAGTGTCTGTACACCTGCTGGTAGGTGCGGTTATGGCTACCCACATCATTCACCCTCCTGCGAAGATCCTGCCACAGATCATCATGCTGCTGGGCATGCTGTGGCACATGGCTGAACAACACCTCGTAGTTCTCATGGAGGTACGGGATGAGGACATCATCCTCCTGGCGGCTGTATGCTGGCAGGCGTGTACGAGGCATTATCTGTAAGACAATGATGGTGACAGGTCACAGTATCAGAGATGTACAGAGATACTGCTGCACATACATTTCTAGTAAATCTAGTACATCTGCACAGTTATCTTTGCAGATCATCATGACACTGACATGACTGACATGTTTGTGTCACACACATGTAACACCCGTTATGCATTGGATATCATCACCATATATGTGTGTCACCTCATTACATTGTTCATACTCCATGTGAATGCTGTCTTGATGTGGGCATGCCTGTTTGCCTGCACTGGTGTTCTTACCTATCAGCACATGCCTGGATGTGTCCACGGTAATGCTGTTGACCTTGATGCTGTGTATATGTCACATATCAACACATACACTGCCTTAATGGACTTGAGCAGTGACAATGCACACATATGCATGGAAACCTTTACATGCATGCGTTTCACCATATACATCTACATGGCACTGTACAGCTGTTCAACAACCTGCCACGGATCGCCTGTGTTGCACATGTGATAGACATGGGACAATGGCTAGTCGGACGTCATTCGCAGGGATGGTTATCAACTATAGCATGTACGGGCAAGGTTTCCTAGCTTTATCCGACAGCCATTTTGCCACCGCGAGGTGCATCAGTGCCACATTACTGATCCAGACAGTTGATACTACATCTACCATGCGGTCATCACACCATGTATGACAGAGATGACGTGCAGCTTTGATGGACAAGGTTGCATGGTATGGCGGGAGTATGTCACATGTATGGCACAGGGATCTGTCCAGCATGTGGCGATGCTAGTAGTAGGACGGTGGCTGTCCATGACGTATCTCTTTCAGATCAGGATATGGACATGTAGCACGTCCAATATCATAGTGTAGCACATGTCTTTATGCAAGGTAGACAGCATGTTGCATAGTGGAGGTGAGGATTGTGAAGGCTGGTATCGCCCATCCACGCATGGCCAATACCCTTTAAAGGTGATATGTGATCCAATATTGGTCACCCGAGTGCTGTGTATGCCTGTCCAATGATCTCCATGCTCATGGATGGTACCCTGTCATGACATGGGTACCTCATATGACTACCTAAGGGGTCTGGAGACATCACCAACTCAGGGAGGTGAACTGCACAGCACCATCCCTTACACAGTGTCCATAATGTTGACCACAGCCTAGGTGGTAGTTAATGGGTACAGGGATATTCACCTAGCGGTGACAATGCTGATATCATCTGTCAGAATGTGCACATATGTCACACACCTCACCCACAAAGCCCATTCTGTACGTTGTTCACAACACTGAGACAGCTATTTCTCATAGGTCATGGCCATTCACATCCTTACATACACAGATGCCTCACATTTGTCTGTGTGGTATGGGCTACAACACATTAACCCTGTTTTACTGTAGCTGGCACTGGTATGATATGCACATGTCACTCTGGCACCTTTTGTAGTGCTGATTCTGTCAACAGGCCACTGGTAGAACACTCCTGTGACATACGAAGGTATATGTAGGTAAACATCCGTACTGTCATGTACATCTGTACTGCTAACATCTACATTGATAATGGTTCATGGACTTGCATACCATACTCAGCAGGGTAATAGTGCGGTGCCACCAATTATGACTGTCGTCACCACTTGTGGGTTGATATTGTCCAACACCCTATCTGTATTGTATTTTCATGCTCAGCACTTGTTCAGAACTTGTGAGCACTTCATGAGCTACTGATTAATATAGCACCCATTCCACACCATTTCTCACAAGTACACTGTCTGTCCTTACATTTCCAGCTTATTTACAGTACAACAGCTGTTGTACACACGTAACTCACATATCTTGTAAGACATGGTTGTATATACAGGCATGTCCAACTGTCACGTACCAGTGCTATTGCCTGTCTATATGATGAATATGTCGTATATGTGTCAATAGAGCAATTGTCTCATGTACACAGTCAATGCTCACCTCCCAACCTACGACACTACAGCCTGTGGAAGATGCACATATGCAGCCCTGCTGGGGGTAATGCTGTCACCAACCCTGACTGAACCGGACAATCATGTGGGGATGTGTAACATTCGCAACACACCCCACTTATCACATAGTCTCACATGATCTCCACCACCACAGGCCACACATACGAGTACAACTTGTGCAGTACCTCTCCATACTCTGTGTAGGCACCAAAGGCAGCCCCCATCACCAAACACAACAACAACTTATTAGCCCACAGACTCATGTGTGCCCATCACATACAGCCAATAGGGTGTTATAACATACACAACACACCTGTCATAGGTGACTCTGTAGGCAGTCACACTGATGTTCCCCTCAGCAGGCTACACAAGGCGATAGTCACTTACATCTTGCTGTCGGGTAACTGGTTCTGCAACATAACCTATGCACCCATGCCACACCTCACCAGGTACAATTTGACTGTCATTCTCCATGTTAGTGTGACTGCCCTGAGATGCAACTTCACAGACTACGTGTGCAGGGACATGCAATAGCTCACCGGTCTTGTAGCCCTGAAGGTATGGGCCAAGCCCTGGGGAGCATTATGCATTCATCCGGACCTGTTACCACTGTACAATGACTGACTGCATCACTTCAACAGTTGCCTATGCTTCTGCTGTCATTCCACAGGCATCTGGTATCTGTCCGCTTTGACTGACATGGTCAACAAAACACGATGCTTTGGCACAGATGACCTGCACCTGTCAGCCCTGGGAGTACAGATAACATGTAAGGCTCTTGCTGCTTCTATACTGCCTGTCTTGCACAGTTGCCAATAACATTCACCACCAAAACGGGAACAGGCAAGCAAAACATGGGGTCATGTGACGCAATGCTTGACATCTTCATCTCTGACACACGCAGGCAAGGCACTCCTTATAATGGACCACTTCAATATCTCTGCAGTGACTGGGACCTGCCTCTAGGCTCTGCAGAGCACACCTGCAATGACAGGTTATACACAGACCATACCTTTCAGTCATGTAACCTGGACCGGCACACCCACAGCTGAGGTGTTCCCATATTCCACTATGTTGTACACACATCCTGGCTAGTTACTTAGCACAATGCATCAGAGGTGCTCCACGTGCAACTAACTGTGGCCAGAACTGCTATACACATTGTAACAAGCTACAGATTCAACAACATACCCCACGGTTACCAGACCTCATTTCTTGGTGTACTGGACAGTAGGGCTCAGACATGTACTACTGATGTGAGACTGACACTACCCCACACTTAACTGGGATAGACACTAATGTACCGACACATTAGGCCAACGCTGTCCGGGATTCATAACCTCCACTCGGCTGGATCAACCCATACACACCACCTCCAAGACCAACAATATCCTTGACATGGACACTACCAACACGTGACTGGTGTTCCACACCTGGGGTTATCCCCTCGTTGGTGGATTCCGAACATATGCTAATCACCCTTGTTATCCACATTCCGGCACCACACCCTTCACAGCATACACAGCACAAGAGTAGTACAACGCCTACTACAGACTTCGTATGACAGCAGTAGTTAACATCATGACATCCGTGCAGATGGACAATGCACATACAAATGCTGAAACATACCCCAGTGCACTTCATTAGCACTTACAGGACTGCATGGATCATGCTATTCCACACAGAGCCATGATGATACCCACCAGATAACAGATGCCACTCTGGGGGTCCAATTCCATGGACATAATTTACAACAGGTGGAGGCTGTTGCAAAGTGGAGCACAATCCCATGGGTGGGGTAGCTCACTGGTCAGCCTCAGTAGGGCTACAGGATCCCTCATCACATACTCCGAAACTAGCTACGTAAACATTACTGTGACACATTCCAGGGTGTACCACAAGGCATTATGGAGGTATGTCAGTAGTCAATGGCAATACCCACATCTGCTCTGACATACAACAGTTACTCAGGAACATTACAGAACCAGGTGATGTTGGCAACATGCTGGCAGATGGGTTCAATGCTAACATTACACCCTCTCACTCCCTACAGGGCCACAATCCACGCAGGAACATTGTGGTGTCCCTGCGGTCACACCTACACAGTACTAACCTGCACTCTATATGGCCTGGAACACTGGCCCCATGTGACCGTCCAACATCCCAGGCTGTGATTTACACAAACCTCTGAATGACATGTCTCCCCACTTGGCCACCATATTCAGTAATAGCCTTGTATCAGACATTGTGGCCCCTGAATGGCACACAGCAACAGTTATCACACTGCACACAGGTGGCACCACAATGCACGAGGGGGACTATTGCCCTATACACCTGACTGGACTGCTCTGCAAGGCTATGGGGCACATCAACATGGAAGTCATTCACAGAGACATTGGTGGGCTCCAGTCCTTTGATGCCACCCAGGTTGGACTTGTTGGGGCCAGAGCATCGCTCCTACACCTGGTGAACTCCTTTGATACAGTTACCAGGGTAGTTGATGACAGTAAGGAGGTCCACACAGCCTACATTGTCCTCTCATTGCCTTTCACACCATTCTCCATTCTGGTGTTGACAACATACACATCCACCTGCACATCGACCCCTATGTCTCAGGATGTTATGCAAAGTGTTTCACAAACAGGACACACACAATGAGGGTAGCATACCATAGTATCTACTGTATTTCAGTTACACTTGGCGTACCACAGTCCTCAATCATAGGGCCCCTCATGTTCGGTATATGCTTCCCTGAGGTACAGGCTAGTACAGAGGGACTTTCCCTGCCTAGCTTTACAGAAAACTGCATACAAAGCACCATGATTGATCCACCAGCTGATACTGACTCCCTCCATAAGGGTGTCACTGTGACGGATACCTGATATCAATATCATGGCCTCAAGCTGCATGACACAAGGTGCATGAACATCCCCTTTGCATTACACCATTCACCCACTGACTATCACATAGGTGGTAGTCCCCTACATACATGTCACATTGTACGTGATCGTAGTACACACGTATGTCGCACCCACTCCTTTGATAACCATATTGCCAATGTGGCGTGGATATCCTTCTACGTGGCCACACTTATCTGTACTGGGTTTGTAGCTGGAACATAGGCACCCATTGTACCTCTGAACTCCATACGTATACACACATTCAAGGGTACAACACCCCATTTAGAGCGTACCTTACACAACAGCCACGGCTTTACATACCACAACATTAACACGCCATGACGTTTATTGAGCTCCGACGGTTGATGTATGCGGCAGAACGACGGACACCACGTCTGTACGCATTTGCATACTACATACTCAGGGGTGACCTCCGCTGAACAAACAGGGCCCATGTCCACAACAATATTCATGGATATACTCCACATAAGCGACACAAGCAAAAGCCACTATCAGCAACATGCTCATGGATATGTGCACACACGCAACAATGAGTGGGATGTGCTTGAGGGTTATATACCCAAACCAGACACTCACCATGCTTTGGAACATGATTCCTATGTACATCACGCAGGGACACTCAGTAGCACTGTTCATGTGATACCTCACTTGGTGGATGGGAGACACATGTACGCCAAGGATCACTGCAGTGGCTGTACTGAGCAGAGGTGCAGGTAACACATGGCTCTGCTGTTCACAGACAGGACACTACCCTAGAGAGGTGCCGCTGGTGTGAACACTGTAGTTGAGCTTACACATAGACTTGCCAGACTGCATAGTACCCCACTATGAACCTGTTAAGCTATTACATGTCCTTTGTGCATGGTTAATTGAGTAGCTCTTCCATTTAGATTAGCTATCATGCTATTACAGTGTCCCGTGAATACAAGCCATATGTATCCTGTTATTGTATATTGTACATGCCAACAGATGATACCTTTGGTATGCATGATATGCCTGTTATGCTGTGTAGAATATCTGACATATCTACCTACAATACTGTACATTACACATATTTTACATAGTATCCCATAATGCAAAGCATACTTGCACAGCAGGACCACCTTAGACATGTCATTGTCGTTATATGCCCATACACATGCCTACTGTGACAGTATATTGACATATACAATCCCCTGCTATGGCACGTACTTGTTGGACATACCCTACCACTGACGACAGTTGGTATGGAATTGTTCTGTTTAAAGCCCTCATGTAGCATCCCTTGTGGTGTCTGTGATGTTTACCTTGTGACCCACTACAGGACACACAATTTCTACAAGCATTACTATGCTCAGCAAAACATCACTACATAATACCTTTTCCCACTTTATGCATTGCGGACACTTTTAATTAATACAAAACAGGCTATACATACACTAACATAATTAATACAAAACAGGCTATACATACACTTACATACCGAGTGTTCTACATACCTTGTTATCGTTCCGGACTTTCGTGACTATCTCTCTTACACTGTTTAAACAGTTCTATGGTATGAGCATACAGTTTGAATGTCTGGCAAGTCATCCTTATATACGTTGATACCTGTAACGTGGTTTCCTGCCGCCAGTTGGTGTTCCTGAGTGACTTATTACTTGCACATCAGCTGTGCAGCTACTCCATTTGCCAATTACGTGGCAACAGTGGGGTATAATTGAATTCTCCACTTGGGCATTGCCCATTTGCCCTACCTTCGGGGAGACGGCCTATATTGTGTTTTGTTGTGAGTAATTGCAATTGTTATGTGTAGAGACATGGATAGTTTGGATTCATGTTCCCCGTGGATTGTGTGTGACGGCTAGAGTATGTGGTTCTACATGTGAGTGTACCTGTCATCCCAACCGTCTGATAAGGGACTATTGCACACAAAACCTGTAACATCGCCGTTTGTTCCATTATACAATGGCTACGATTTCACATGGCGCCTTTAAATGTGTCTCTCACAAGGTATGTTAATGCTTCTGCAGATGTAATTGACTGACTGGATGTTTGTGATGTAATTACAGTCTGTATTGCTATAGTTTCATGTGTGGGGGGATGTAGGTGGGTGTACGTATCATATACAGGTTTGTGGGGCTTGCATTTCTACATATTCCATATATGTGTGTGGGCTCCTTCCCTAATTAAAGAGCTATCAGTTAGTAGACTTTTGTTACGGGCATATACATTGGGCCGTTGTTAATTGGTTTCTATATAGTATGCAGGTGAGGTTGATACTTCCATACCTCTGGAATTACAGCGATATGTAAAGGATTGTTACTAAATGACAGCTGTCCCGTGTATTTCTGTCCCAGATATTTGCAGTCATTGCAGTTGTGTTGGTAACTGAACCTCTTTGGCATGGGTTGCCACCTTTTCAAATGGCCATTGTGGGACACTTGCGGGACACACATCGGTGTTTACAGGCTGACACATACCCATGGTCAGTACACAGGATAGCACATACTTTTATCCTCAATACATACTTATTGTTGTAGGACTTTGGCTACTTATCATATTGCATGTAACATTTACGTTTCTTACATACAGGCATAACTATTTAATGCAACTATTACATAATATATGTGACATAATAATGTCCTACAATCTCGGACAGTTGCCCTTTGTAATGTTTTATGTCAGGACACAACTGCCCAGGGAGGGGCTCTCCCTCCTAATGTGGGACAGGTGGTAACCGTATGCCTACGGCTAGCTATAACCACACCTACAGTAATGATCTACCTCCGAGTTGGCACTAACAGACACATGATGCAAACACACACACATTACAGTCACACAGAAATGCACACGGCACCATCAACACACACATACACAGACTATGGCAATCACAAACACAGTACCTATGTGGACCGCAACACCGGCAGCAGTAACTAAATGTCCCTTCATATCGTGATAATATTACTCACGGTTCTAGTGTTCTGGTACTGTGTTCTTTCGGTGTTTCAGCCTCGTGGTTACGCATGTCGGTATGTGACACATTCCATAGTTGGCGTTATCCTATTTATTTGTACCTCCAAGGTTTTATGAATGTCGTTGACCTATCTATATATTTGCAGATATCGGTGAATCTGTATATATCAACATATATCTTTCTATCACCCTTTCTATCTGTATTATATATATATATATATATATATATATATATATATATATATATATCTCTGACAGAGAAAGTGACAGGCAAAATACACCTTTCATTGTGTACTTGTCGGTGTATACTGTTTCCTGGACTCTGCACGTTTGTGTCTGAACCGGTTACATTACACACCTGCCGTAGGTACATCTTGGCTACCATAGTGTTAGGTGATTGTATACATGATTGCATATTCTACTCCTGGCAGTAGTCATTTTACCCTTCAGAGCAGGCGCTATTAGTACAGGGGTGAATAATGCTGGTTTCACCTGTTCTGGACATCATTGACCATGATCTGCACGATATTCAGAGAAGCTTAGCCCTGTTTCATGCATATCCATATAGTAATATTTAAACGATGCTTACCAGCACTGGGAAACACATATTCCCGCTAACGTGTGCTAAACATGATCTGATGACCTGCATCCGAAATGTATTATTCGTGCCTTCGGGATTACACTACATCCCTTGCAGGACGTGGGACCGGGAACATGCATGACGGTCACTGCATTTACCACTTGGTCATCTGGGATTTGTACACGTGTTATGGCATTTTGTATGTGGAGTATACTACGGCTGTTACTCCATACTGCACTCACATGGGTAACTCATTTAGTTTACATATGGATGAGTCCAATTAATGGTATGTCCATGTGATGTTTACTGGATGTGCTCCAGCATTGGGTATGTATATCACAATGAGCCACACACGATAATGTGCTACACCTTCAAACGACCGTAGGTGGAGCATGCTGGGGTGACGAATACCTGTCATGGGTACACCCCATGCCTTGACACAACATCCATGATTACATTATGTGGAGCCCCTCATTAACACAGCAGGGAATCCATGCAGAGTGTGTGGAGAACAGTGCTTACACATGTGATCCCGCAATTGCCTCTGCTCCACTGAGTGACAGTTGGTTACTCGATGTTGTGGCGACAGCAGACACTGTTTGCCTCGTTTGGTGTATGGCCTCTGACAATCGGGCGTGTACCTAGGAACCTATACACACAGCACCAACATATGCTGATAGGCACATGTACTGTTCAGGTGTTGACATTCCTTTTTCCAATAGCTGTTGTGTGCACAATGTTTGAGGGCTGCCTATGTAGGATTCACACAGTAGGCCACCTATACATTACAATTTACAGGTGGTCGTGTGTGTGTGCCATCCATTTTACTGTGTGTGCAGGTGGAGACGTGTGTCAGTCTGTAGGGGCCTACACTGTCAGAGTATGTGCTATACGTTCCCTCTTTGCCAAGGCGTAGGCATATTGGGCATGCCTCCGTCTGCCTACTGGGGCTGGCACAGGGTGTTCGTGGTCTGAATCCCTCTGTGCCTGTGATGGCCTTGGCAATTGCGGTGGGCTATGAGGGCCTTCACCATTTTGTCCCTGCTGCAGCTGTTTCTGCAGGATCATATTATGTAGCATGGCACATACTATGAAGATGTGGGCACACGTGCCTGGAGAGTACTGCAAGGCTCCACCAGATGTGTCCAAGCAACGGAACCGTGATTTCAGCATCCCGAACACATGCTCTATGATGATTCTGGTTTGTGCGTGTGCCTCATTATGGCGTACTTGCATGGATGTGTGTGCATTTCTGATGGGAGTCATCATCCACGGCTCCAGTGCATAGCCAGCATCCCCCACAAGGTGGCCATGTGGGATGTCCCCCCTGACAAATACCTGATACAGCTGTGAGGCATGCCAGATATGGGAGTCATGGTAGCTTCCAGGGCTGCCAGCACACACATCCATGATAATGCCCTGGGCATTGCACACGACCTGGAAGTTGATGGAGTGGAATCCCTTGCGGTTTATGTAGCGCCTACCATGCTCACCGGGTGGTGACTTGATATGTTTGTGTGTGCAGTCTATCGCACCCAGTACCTCTGGGTAGTGTGCCACATGGTGGAAGTGACGCATATTGCTGGCCAACTCCTCTTGAGTTTGGGGGAAGTATATATGCTCATTGGCATGTGGTAACATGGCATACAGGAACTGGTGTAGTACCCTGGATGCTGATGCCTGTGAGATCCCCATTATATCTCCAGTTGGCCTTTGAAAGGTACCTGTGGCTAGTATTCGCAAGCTTACACATACCTTCATGTCCACTGATATGGGTTCCCCTCTGTTGTTTCTGGTTCTCAGGTGTGGCCGGCACAGCTCAACTATTTGCTGTAAGATGTCCCTGTCCACCCTGTAATGCTCTATTATCTCCAGATCATGTAGCCCCTGGTAGGTTACCCTTGGTCTGAGCACTCTTCTCCTCCTCCGGGGCCTGCGTGGTTGTCAGCATCATCCTCCACAACACCGTCAGTCTCTAACACATGGTGATGAATCACAGCTATGGCAGATCCCAACATGTACATTTTAAAAGTTCCCCATGTGTTTACACCTATGGTGCAGTGTTTGGGAATACACAGGTGTGTGTAGGGTGCTTTCACACTTTATACTATTGTGCTGTGAACACCGATGATATCATAGGGTGTGTATGTACGATCGTAGCTACAGGGTATCTTATGTGTTTTACTACAGGAACTACTATTGTGATGCCTTTGGTGTTGAATTACATTTGGCTGCAGTGGATTACCTCTTGCCCTTCCCTTTACATTTCTTCACGTTTCACCTACCATTTTCTGGCATGCATCCAGCAGCCTGCTTTCATTTGTACTTTCCTAGACCTGGCTAATCTTGCGTAATGTGTTCTATTGCCGGTCTACTGTAGGTTTACTTTGTTCTGCTATGACAGTTCTCCTTTCTTTGCAATCCGACACCTCCCCTATCTTGTTTTGCAAGCTTCTGCGAGCAGACTTGTCAGCTGCTGTCGATTGCCCGCTGTGAGTTAATAGGTGTTAATTGCTCAGTTGTACTCCAATTACCCTACTGCGGCATTTCCTTCTTTTCTTCCCCTGACCTTCCTGTTTGTGCTATGGTTCATGGTGCATGCATCCACTTACCGGGTTTTGGGCACGTTTTCATCCCCGTACACATGCGCTTTCGGGCACCATATGTACTCTCAGCTAAACGATTCTATACCTACCTCCCCACCCCTGCCTGCAGCTTTGCTTAGCAATGGCCAGGCCAGATTTGCATTGCTCCAATGTGCTTACAGCTATGGTGGCACACCCCACTGCTGATGTCATGTATACCTCTGAGCCACTCCTCAGTGTTATAGCTGCGCCATATAGTACATCTTTAATCCGGCGGGATGTTTACAATTCAGTATTACCTGCCTCATTTGCATGGCATGGACTACTAATTCATAGTTACTGTGCAGAACACTGTCGCAGACCCTTAGCAACCCTTGCAGCTTGGTTGTGGTGTACCATGCATACCATTGCATATTATGGTGAAATCCTGATTTGTATTACATTGCGATTTTATGACATTTGTATATATTTTCTTTGTGTTCCAGTTTGCGCACACATGCCCTGCGGTTGTACTTTGCGTTACTGTGGACATGACATTAAATGTTGTTTTTTAGGTGTTGTGCATCTTTTCTTATGCCATTGGCTGTGTATTTAGCCATTGGCATATGTTAACTTTGTAATACCTGAGCCTGGGCCGCTTCCATAGCTCCGATGTTCTGTTTGGGAAAATGTAAACCGTGTTTTTTGGTTTACATTTCCATGGGCTTACTCTATGCCTGCACCACTTCATGAATCGCTATATACCTTCATTTGCATGGTGCGGCACTGCGCATGGGGTGATTAGCATACCTAAGCTGAGGGCTGCGCAGTTCTGGCGTACCGCCGGTAGTGCATGTGGAATTGGATCGTACCTGAATCGTTCGACGGCCATATTTGGTGTTATACCACCTACGCTACGCCTGCACCTGGCGCATGAATCCCGGGGACAGTCTTTTGCATGTTAAGGGGATGTGTCACTTAAAATAATGTATTAATTGTTTAATGATTTTTTTACCCAGTTTTTCTGTACTATATAAAGTGATTGTGTGATTACATTTATCTGATGAAGTTCAGTTCTGAAGTGGTCATGACGAAAGCGCTTATCATTTGTTTTATTCTCATCAATAAACTCCAGTATTGGTTTTATTGAATTTGGCCTGAATAGGTGCATTTATTTACTGTGGAGTGGTTCTTCCTCCTGTTCCTACTTGGCATTTTTGTGTTTTGCAACAGTTTTTTCTTCTTGTCTTTTTAAATAGCGTACATTCTCAGTCCATGCAGCAATATATCAAACAGCATTCACATTTCCACACAAAGTAGTAGCTCAAGACACAAGAAGGCAGGGTTAACCATGTGCATGGAATATAAAAAACGCATTTAATTAAATGCAGTCACCCGGCTAAGGGAAACCATTAAGCAGGCAGAAAATGGTAATATTGTGAATAGTATAAATAAAATAAATTTATACAAATAAATAAATATGATTCAATATCATTTACAATTGATATTTGTTGAAAAGTTCTTAATGATGAACATGTTTCAGACCCTTTCAATGTGGAATGTGGAAATGGAACATTTAAGATTCAAGATTAGGAACTGGTGATTGTTCAGAGAGTCCAACTGGGCATTCCTAGACTTGGAGAAAGCATATGACAAGGTGCAAGAGAGCTGATCTGGGCAGTGCTGCGGTGGTTTGAATTCCCAGAAACATTGGTAGAATTAGTGCAGGCTATGTACAAGGACCCAATGACTCAAGTACAAACAGTGTTCGGCCTCACAGAGGGGTTCCCAGTTGGAGTGGGTGCACATCAGGGTTCAGCTCTGAGCCCACTGCTGTTCATACTGGTGATGGACTACATTAGCAAACAGGTTGGAGGGGACAGATCAACAAAGCTGCTGTATACAGATGATGTGGCAGTACAGGCAGACTGAGTTAGAACTTCAGCAAAGGATAGGAGAATGGAATGCAAATCTGAAGGCACATGGGATGAAACTAAGCACAGATAAGATGGTGGTAATGGCAGCAAATTGGGGAAATCAGAAGAGAAGACAGTGGAACAGGTAAACAGCTTCAAGTATCGGGAGGAGTAGTTGAGGAGAAGGGTAGTCTGAATGAAGAGGTCAAAGCTAGAATCAGAGGTGCTGCAGCCAACTGGCATAGAATATCAGGTATAGTCTATGACAGAAGAATGCCAAAGAAGTTGAAAAGTAAGGTGTACAAGACAGTGGTGCGATCAGTACTACTGTATGTTACAGAAACCTTGGCAGTAAAGGCAGAACAGTTGAAGAAGCTAGAGGTGATGGAAATGAAGTGCCTGAGAAAGGTGGTAGGATGCACACTGTGGGACAGATGAAGAAATGAGGACATAAGAGCAGAAGCCAAAGTAGCTCCAATTACAGAAAAGATAAAAGAGAACAGATTAGGGTGGTTTGGGCACATGTGTAGAATAGCAGAAGACAATGTGGTGAGGAAGATTTGGGACAGATAGGAAGAAGGTAAGAGGAAGTGAGGCCATCCAGCAAAAAGGTGGATGGATTGTGTGAAAGATCTGCAACAGTAAGGCAGGAGTGTGGCACTGAATCGAGAGAGTTGGCAACAGTTAACATGATACCCCAACCCCATGTAGAAAAATGGGAATAAAAGGGGCTGATGATGATGATTGCTCAAATTAAGACACAAGATGCACAGTACCAAGCCACACCTTTAATGTGAGATGAGGGGTAACCAGCACAAAGCAGTTTCTAACCAGTCACTGCCTGCTTAAACAGTAAACGTTCAATGTACACCAGTAATGAAGATCTGTTTTGTCACTGCCCTCTAACCAGTGTTGGAACACATCCAAGTGCATCAACAAGGGAGGAGGACTGCCATCCTTTACCACCATCAAAAAATACAGAAACCTTTGAACACATTAGTTAGCTGGAAAAAGGTTTATTAGATAGATGGATACACAGACAGACATAGATGCATATACATTTACACACAGATAGATGGATATTATATCAGTTATCAATTATATACAATCTCACATTCCCTTAGAAAGGAAATAAATATGCTCATTATTACCGAATAACCATAGACACATGCACTTGGTTGATATAGCTGCAACAATGTGTTTATTAAATGAATTAAGCCAGTTGAATTCAAAACCAATTATCTGCCAATTAAATGCTAATCAAATGCAGTCACCAATCAGTGCCAAATCATTACAATCCATCCATCCTCAGCCCCTTTTCCCATTTTGCACATGGAGCCAGGGTATCACTTTAACAGTGACAGTCATCGCAAGCCAAATCATTACAATCATCAATGTAATATTCAGTCACAGCAATAATTTCAGATGTGCAGAGAGGGCAGTACTTGGAAGGATTCCCTTCAAGTTTATCCATCTCATGAGCATTAAGCCAACAGCCCCAATCACAACATGCAAATTTCAACAAAAGTCTGAGTGTCTGTAAAATCAAGCAATTACCAGTGGGTCCCAGACTATCTGCTTTACTGTAAAGCATGCAAGGGTCCACCACTCCACTTTCAGGGTTCCAAGCCTCCTGGGGTGGTCACAGCCTACTAGAAGGAGGGCCAAGCAGCACTAGCTGGTGCTGTGCTGTCACCAGGTTCCTCCTGTAAAAATTTAGGCTTCTAAGTTGCACTTCCACCCATACCTGTGGCTGCAATTCCCTTTTCTAACCCTTGCTGGGAAAAGAAAAACCTTAAGAAACCCTTTAGGAAAAAGAGGCGTGACTCCTAGTAATCCTGGCAGGCCAGCCAGACACCAGTGGCTAGCTAGCCAGGTTGCAGCAAGCCATCATTTGTCCAAGGCAAGTCAGCTCAGACTCAGGTTTCATAGGGGGAAGGGGAAAGTAGAGGAACAGGTAGGGACAGAAGAGGTCAGGAGGGTTAAGGTGGAATGAGCTGTTTTTTTTTTTTCCAAGGGCAGTGATTCAGTGTGGCATGGCCAAATTAAGTTAAGAGCAGGTTAAGTATTTCATTTGCAGAGATAAACTTTTTTCCAGTGGTGGTGGCCTTGGAAATATGGGGAGAACAGATGAATTATAGGGTGATTTGGCTTTGTTCTGTCAACAGCAGCATAGTACATATAGTGAACAATCAATGGGGGGTAACGCAGTATTAGGTAGAATGATAACGCATTTCATTTTTTAAGTGATTAACATGAAATGTCACAGTTAAGGCACAACATGTACCAAGCACTGATTAACTCATTAGCAGATTCCCTTTCCCATTTACAGTGGCCTAGTTCAGGTTGCTGGATCCAAATGCAAAACCTACCCCAGATCAAGTGCCAGATCACTTGTGGGCCTTATTGGCAGATGAGAATGGTGGCTAAGGTGTAATGCCCTCAGTGGAAGGACAAGGGTAAGGTATAATAAAAGCAAACAGCAATTTTTTTCAGACTAGATTATTAAAGGTCTGGGAACCTGCATGGCCAATTCCACCTCACCAAATTTAGGGCTTATATTTTGGTAATGAGAGAGAGATTGGAGTTTGGGTATGGCAAGAAGTGCATAATCAGCTTTGAATTGCTTTCATCAGACTATAGGGTTAAGGGACTTAACTAATTCATTTCAAGTATGGTCAATCTTTAAAGGCTGGGGGAGGTAATTGTTTAAGATTCAAGACTAGAGGTACCCTATAGGGTCAGCAGTTCTACATAAAATATAGTTTGCCATTTTAGCAGTTTGGTTTTCTTCATATGAAGTAGCATTATTTAGGGCTGCTTTTCTGTGGGGCTTTAGATGGTCAGAGATTGTTCAAATGAGCAAGAAGAAAAGCCAATGGATGGTTTTACCTTTGACACGTGTACATAGGTCTGGAGAAGGAATTTGGGTTTATGTGGCTAAATCCAAAATGGATCAAGAAGGAAAAGCTCAGTGGGTAAGGGTTGTTACACTGAAGTATGTTGAGTACTGCAACTATAGGGGTATGTTAGATGATCCATTCTTTTGTCATCAGCAAGGGGACTCTCTTACACAGTATCAGGTGAGGCCAGACTTATGGGAGGTTGTTAATTTGTGTGGCTTAGACACAGACAGATATACCTGGCTGACATTAAGAGGCTGGGCAGGTGGAAGTCCAATGCTTATAAGAGCTATGTGAGGTGTAAGAGACTTTCAACTCTTGTTTTTTGTGTTTCAGCCCACACTTCATTGGATCAGAAGTATATTTAGATAGTGGGTTATTTTTTTATCTAGAGGTTCCATTTTTGGGTACAGGGCAGGTTGGACTTATCCTCACAGAGTTGAAATTGAGATTCTTATGAGGCAGTCTGGTTTGGGGTTTCAGGCATGCAATGCCATCAGCTTAGGTCAGTGTTGCAACAAGCTGCCAGAAAGGGGAAAACCTCCTACAGCTATTCGTCAG
This sequence comes from Protopterus annectens, assembly GCF_019279795.1. Taxonomy (NCBI): domain Eukaryota; kingdom Metazoa; phylum Chordata; order Ceratodontiformes; family Protopteridae; genus Protopterus; species Protopterus annectens. The sequence goes on from NC_056748.1 coordinate 465,786,322, forward strand.
TTTCCAGTAAAGGATTTGGCTGGTTAGATTGTGTGGGAGGTAAATTATATGCATGACTGCTGGCCAAAGGCTATTATCTTTTGGACAGAAGTGGTATGGAGAAGAAGATAAAGGGATGCTAGGTCCATTGAAGCAGTAGAGAGGATAAAGTGGAGAATCAATAATACTATGGATAAGTTGTTAAGGAACATTAATGGGCTGTAGCATTTGGATCAGGTGACCAGATACGTATGATGGGATTGCGGTTCATTTGTCAGAAGATGGTATGCAGATCTTCTATATGGAACTAAAAGCAGGTTTAGCATGCAAGGGCCTACACATAGAATAATATGAGATGTGCTTGGCGGAGGGGGGGAATATTCCTCCCTTCTGTGGCAGAAGGCAAGAAAGGTAAGGGAGGCCATGGTAAGTGGAGGGGTCCTCAGGACTTTAGCTGGACCTTCCACAGGCCAGACAGCCCCAAGAAATTGTTGCCAGGGGACATATCAGCCCAGCAATGGCTTCTTGGCAGATTGTAAAGTGTCCCAGAGAAATTGAGAAAAAATATTATGGTGTAGGTAAGATTAATTGGAAGGGATGGATATTTATTGTCAGAGCTGTTTGTTGCTCTGTAGTGTTTAGGGCAATGCTATGAAGTAAAGAAATGGCCTCCCTGAAATTCCTCCCTTGTGCACATCTCAAAATAATTAGCTTCAATCAGTAAGGGGCATTGGTAGTAATTGGCAATAAACACATGGCTGTAGCCATTTAATCCACCTGATGCCTTGGTGTTTTTATTAAATACAACAGCAATGTGATGCAAAACAATTTACAATGTGATGAACTGGTTATATAAGCACGGATCATGAGTTAACATTCTGTGGTGCATCGATAGTTACAGGTAAGGTGCTTTGTCAGATTATGAATAATGATTTGTTCGTTTTTAGTAAAGGGCAGGTACAGCTGTATCATTCATGGACAATAATGTCTACAAAAAACACGTGGGCAGGTACATTTATTTCTTTCCTTGCTGTTGCACACTAGACTGACAATCTTACATGTCTTTCCTTATTATCAACTACCACCATCTCATCTACCTCTTAGATCTTCCTTGTCCTCCTGTCCCACTTACTTCCTGCCTGACCCCACCCCAACACACACAGTTGTTGACTGATGCCTTATTTCTTCTAAGGCAATCCCATTGGGCTAGCAAGTACTTAAGACTCCTCGATTATGTTCACACTTGCTGACATTTACAAGCATAAATGCTAACTTCTTTGCAGCTTTCAGAATATCTAACACTGAGCTGCATTATAGTGTCAGTCAGAGTGCTAGTCTTGTCCCAGCCCCACACACCTTAGCAAACTGAAGTGGGGTGTCTTTCTGAACAATTGCCAAGGAACACTCCCAATAATGAAGTACAAGTCGAAGATAATACAGAGAGTGTATAAACAAGAACAGATGGGCATTCTATTTCCCAGCAAGATGGATAATACTGATATCCACTTAAGGTGAAGAAGTACCGTTTTCAGTCTTTTGCTTCCAGAATGAGGGACAAAGGTCCCGAATTATGGACTCCTTTTAATTATTACTAACTACTACACACATTAACAGTTGACACAATAAAACGACTTGGACAGAATCAACATGCATTTTCTGCAGTTAAAACAATCTGTAGCTGCATTTATTATTTTTATTATCATCAACCACCATTTCCCCAAATAAACGCCAGTTTTAGGAAAGACAAAGTAAACTTCAGCCCTCAGTCAGAGAGGTGGGCGTCGCACACATAAGCTGTGTCCCACTAATAGTTAAAAATGCGTACATGCAGCTTACATTGCTAAATGGCTCATGTTGCATGTTTTGATGAGGGACAGCAAGATATAGGCAAATGTCATACCGTTGTGGTAACTGCAGTTTTAAAGTTTACTAAATGTAAGAAATTGTCACGAATGCAAAATCACTACTACACAGTAAATAAATTAAATATGTGGTTATAATGATGCTATTGGGTATTGCTGTGTGTGTTGTGCTTTTCGAGTCTTTTGTGACGAAGACAGTCACCGTTTTCTATTCAAAGTTAATTATTAAAACAAATACGCACATAAATGGAGGTGAACTTAAATCCACAGGCAAATAAAGACGTCTTTAAGCTGGTGTGCTGTGCCATTTTTTTAATCGAGCGTCTTGAGACCTACACATTTTCCTTTTTTCCATAAACTGTGCACTTTTTATCCGTACGTGCTTTTACTGTGATCTTATCAAGCTGCGTACCTCTTTTCATCTTTAAAACTTTTGAAGGTCCACACCTAAGAACCATTAGATTTGGCTCTTCCACCTGGTACGTGGGATAGCACTTGGCGGGAATGTAAACCAGAACTTCCCTACATGGCACAAGGGTTCGCAGCCCTTCATAAATTATAAGTCAAAAAACGTTCAGGGCAAAAGGCTGAGAATCATATATTTAGTTACCAGTCCGCATATCGTTTTCAAAACAAATGTTAACAGCTGCAATAATGCCAGCCAGTGTTCTGTCGTAGAAAATGTTATTATTCCCCATTCTGGTGGTGTTGAGTAACGATATACTCTTTACAATCCGTTTTGACTATATTTCGTTTGGCCTTGGAGAAACAAGTGTAATTTTCTATCCACACACCGTCAACAAATAAGCTGCTTACTCCCGAAGCTGCCCCGTGCTTCTTTAAAGTTCATACCGTTACTCTCAGATCATCTCGTATCCTCTTTGCCTGGCTCGGTGTGAGTCTGTGTGTAAGAGAGAAAAACAGATACGGGTTGACAGCTGATCCTCGCCTCCCTCCCTGCTCATGTGATGGTGAAGGGAGGGAGAGATGGTGGCGGCGGCGTTGTTGAGGACCAACAGAGCACGCGGATGAGCAGCTGTTGCTATGAAACACACAGGTGTGTGGAATGTTGCTTGTGTACTACGCCTGCCTGCTGTTTGGTTTGTGTGCTAACTAGCGGTAATTGACACGGATATCCCAAAGTGTTCCGAGTAATTTATAGTTAATTCCTTTAGGGAGCGAGCTTGTGGTACCGTACGACGTCGCATTTTGGGTACAATCCTAAACCACGACCAAGTAGGACCGTATCTTAGGCTTTGTTCCCTGTCGCGGAATCTACTTGGGTCAGAGTACGGCAGGACGTGAGCCCAGGTGAGATTCAGTTTGTTGACTCAATACTGCAGTTGCGAAATGTGTAGTAAAGCTATTGTTCAAACTGATGTATCTCCATGCTTCATTCCACATAGTGTCGGTTATTAAGTCAATTTTGATGTATACCGTGATTTACACTAACTTTCAAATAACACACTTAGATTAAAAGTAAAGCAAAACTAAAGAAGGATTTAAGTGCCTTCTTATTGAAGTACCGCTTGAATTTCCTGCCCTGCAAATTATTGCACTCCCATTTTTACATCTGAAGTGTACATTTCTCTGAAAGAAGTAACATCACTCTATATTTACCGAATGGCTATATTTGTAGTTATTAGGTGAATAAACAACGCAGGACTTGATTTCCCTGATTTTAAGCTATACCATCGTATTTGATTTGTTGCCCTTGTCTGTTCCCATTATCCCACGTTTTTTCGCACCTTGGACATAAAAAGACTATTAGATCCAATGTTGTTTACCCTTCTTCCTCTCTGGTATTGTAAGAAGTTTGTTCTTTTGGTTGGTGTACGAACGAAAACATTGCTGGGATGCGTCTGCTGAAGTGGAAAGTGTAGTAGAATTTAAACTTGTGTCGCCTAGCTACGAAGCCTGACCTTAAAATGGAAATTATTACTACTGTGTGTCGATTCCCTTGTGCTTTATAAGTGTGTTTAAGTGACAGTGCTTGCGAATTGGAGTTTCTCAATGCTTGAAACAACTCCGTAAGATTAATGAATTAAAGAATACCATGCACCTGGCTGGATGTTGTGTGAATCTCTTGACTAAATATTGGGTACATTGGATGTATTTGGGTTGGCGGGCCACTTGGTAAAATTAATATATAATGGAACAGATCACTTTCACCAAGGTGCAAGTTAAACAGGAAGTACTGCATGCACACTAGCTGCTCTCCTGTAGAGATGTCATATGGTGTTTCATTTCATTTCACTGAAATTCCTAGTCACCTCCTGCTGCATGTTTGGACCAGTCTTGCAATTCATCCAGTAGCAATGTTAGGTAATCTTAGACTACCCAAAGGGCACATAATGCCAGTGTCAGCACACATCATTTAATTATTTAAAGAAAATGTGAATTTGTAAGATCCATAGCAGTTCTGGAAACATGAATTGGGAAGACACAACTAAACCACTTTTCATTCATAATTTCTATGTGTTCAGGATGCACAGTTGTGATTCTGCCAGTTAAATTATGGTATGAGTTAAGGACAGAAATGTTTTTTCTACATCATGAACAATTTAGTTGACAAAAACTACCATCTCAAAACTAAACTGTTGGACATTTTCTTTTTGCACGTTATTGTAAAACTGTTCAGCTTAGAATGCCCTGACAGGTAAAAAGAAAGGTCATTTGCAGCAACATTTATTCCAAGGACAGTAAAATGGTTAAAGAACTTTTGAATCAGTAAGCTTTTTATACAATACATCTGAGAAGCATATCCTATTTTTTTTGTCCATGCACATTTTATATTTTTAACTCTTGAAATGTGTGAAAGAAAGAAAATCAGAGCAGGGCAACATTATGTTAACTTCTGTTTGCTACTTTCTCCACTGTAAATTAACAACATTCATCTTATATTCCTCATTCTCTTGTTTTGCTTACATTTCTTTCCACATTGATATATAGAAGCTGCAGTCTTTCATGACTTGATTATCAAATTGGGAGGTGCAAGGAAAAACCTGACCACACACACACACACACACACTCACACTCACATGCAAAGAAGGGTAGAAGGTACAATGTAACATTTTTCAGATTGTGTGAAGTTCTATCTTCACAATATGAACTTGAGAAAACATGACACATGGGAGGGGGTATTATTTATTGACAGTTGATTACTGGGGAAAGTCTGATTGGTTAGAAGCCCATTTTCACAAAGGCCCAGTGAGAAAAGCTCTAAAGTATTACATAATACTTTTTAATAGTATTGTTTTTATTATTATCATCATTGAGTCTCCAAAACATCATACTTTGCATTTTAATTACATTTTAGTTTAGGCTATTAGTGACAAGGGTCACGTTATATTGCAAATTTAATTTGTTTCTGAATAAAATCATGGCTGAGAAGAAGTAATAAAGCACAGGTGAGGCTTTACATCATCCTTATTACAGCAATGCTCCATTAAAGCTATTAGTTTAATACTACTTTTATCAACAACTGATATCCTGTGAAATTGCTAAGTTTCATTCTTTATAACAGTACATACAGCTTATATGAATAATAAATTCATTTTCCTGTTCACATTATTAAGGACTTATAATAATTGTCATAGTCTTAGAATATTCGAGTATAGCTTCCTTTACAATTCAAGAAAAGTCTTGTAAGCCATTTGTCTGTTGTGCTCCAAAAATAACATCACAGATAAAAATTGAGAAAATATACAACTATTTCTATACAAACACACACTACTCAATGTCTAGTAAGACAATGTGTAGTTATAATTGTGAGAATTGTAATGCTGTTTCCTACCTCATAAACTTTAGGGACATTAGGTGACCTCTTTCCCAGCCCCAATACATTCAGGATAATCAGCATTTCAACTGAATAGGAGCATTAGTAGACTTTTCTTTTCCTTTTGCAGACATGTAGCATAGTGCCATGCTGCTTTGCAATTGTATGAAACACTACTGTTGTAAAATTATTTTGATATCTGCAACAAGAAACTCTAACTCTGAATCAGAAAAAGGAAGAAAATATTAAATACGTTAATCAATTTATTTCATTTTAATGTCAGAAATATTGAGGGTATTGTATTTTAGATTTTTTTTTTATGAAGTCTGAGTTTTTGTAAGCATCTACCATTTTTTAGTTGCGTCTGCAATAAAACTACTTGGGGCTACCCTTCATTATTTGTTTTCTTTTTATTTATCTATCTCCTTGGTAAACCCCACTGGAATTAAACGTCTTTTTTGAAGGTGTGATCTGGGAACACTGTCTATGACTTGTTCAGAGTCACACAAAACAGAAATAGATGTGGAAGGAAGCAAACACTTTTCCCTGGACTACATACATGCAAAGATTTTGTTGACTTTATTAGATACTTGCCTGTACTTATTTTATCCATTTTATTTTCCATGTTTCAAGACCCCTGACAACCATCAACATATGTTCACCTTTCCCCCAAGGCAATGTAAACTGATAGGTTTCCCAAAATGCCTACGGTTTTACTGTGTGTGTACACAATGCTGTTTACTGGCAGCTGTGGAAAATATAATGAAATATATATTATATAGTCAAACAGCCACCTTATGAACGAAGCAGAAATTCTGTTAAATGTGTTATTTTATTTAAAATGCATTTACAGTGTATGCATCTACCATAATTTATCCATTGGTGGTATAAGATGTGTATTATATTTGGTAAAACAAACTGACTTGCAGAATATTGGAAAAAAAAGCATGGGTTTAAGTCGATGGACTGGACTTCATGATTAAGTTAATCTCTGATGCATGTGTTCACAATTACAATTATTTAAATATAACGTCCCTTGTATGGTTAATAATTTATCACAAAATTTAGATTCTCCCAAAAGAAATACTAAGTTGTTAAAACACAAGTATATAAATAGACCAGCAGAAGGATTCACTGTAATAATAACTTAACCTTTAATAACCTCAAAAACACAGATAAAATATATAATTTGTATGAAATAATGCAAATAGATATTTTATTTAAGTAAGCTATATTATATTTGTTTATCTGATGCCAAGATATAATCTCTTAAAGAAAAACTTTGCTCTCTAGTGTAGTTAATAACTCCAATGTTAATTTTTCCTGTGTCCCTTGTTTAGTGCTCAAAATTTAGATTTGTTTGAGTTATTTTTACACCCTATAGCATCACATATATGGTGTCTAGTGCTCAGAATCCCTTCAGTACATTTTTTTGCCACTGTTTTCCTGCCACAAATGTCTCACCATTTCTCCATTCAAATCGCATGTTTCAGAAAGGAATTTCTTAGCCTAGCATGACATGGCTACACAGCAGAGAACCTATAGTTTTCACTATTGCTCAATGGCCAGAATTTCACACCTTTAAACTGTGTCTTGTTAACTTAAGTAAAGTGTTAGATTTTAGCTGTTTAAAACTGTATTTGAAAGTGCTGGTTCTGAAAAAAATCTTTATATGAAAAAAATCTTTATATGAAAAAGGAGAATGCATATTTTTTTATCTGCCACATAGATGACCCTTGTGTCAATCCTTGATTTCTGGGTCTATCTATCAATACCTCCTATCTCCTCCTGACTTGCTCTGATTAGGATTGAGGCTGGCAAGATCATCAAGGAATCCTTGAACAGTGTCACACTGCTGCTTTTGGAGTATATTTGACCCATTTAATTTTCTGCCCCTGTGCACACCCATAGTAATACTCTGAGGCTGGGATGTGCCAAGACCCATCAGCACTGGACTGCCCCGCTCTTCCACAAGGAGGTGACATCAGCAGGATGCCATGCCCATGCACAGGCAGCACATTTACAATTGTTTCTTCAGTCTCCACCAGGGAAATTGAACAGCAATGCATGCCCTAGATGAGGACACCTCCCTTCCACCCAGGATGGGCATGCACATCTTCTCTTGCAGAACTATAGGTACCTGTGCTGCTATGTCCCTTGGGTCACAGCCAAAGCTTTATTCCTCCACACCATGATACTTTGCTAAGAATAAAGACAAGTTTTATTGCAGTGTTGAATAAACAAACTTGCTGTCACTTTTTGCCATATGAAGTGCTGCTTTTATCCATATAAATTTTAAGAACAGTGTGCAAAATATAACCAGCAGTCATTTGTCTAATTCACCAATGAGTAAGCAGAGCTGGCAAATTTCGTACTCCGTAAGAGGGAGAATCTGGAATTTTTTAAGGGTTCCAGCTTTGAATACTAAACAAAACCTTATTTCACCTCTTTTTCTATAGGAAAAAAATGCAAATTGACCAAAGGACCCTTGTCAGTTCATAGTAGTTACAGATCATACTAATTAAGTTAAAAAGAAACATGGACTGTGCTCGTACAGACAGACTAAAGAGCTAGTTTGTTACAAACACTATTGTAACTAAACTGATGAAAATTATTCATAATATCTAGGTCCTGTCATACTATAAACACCCAAACTCCATTCCTGGAGGAGGGCAAAGGCCCCCCTTCAAAAAAAAAAAAATAAAAATCACACCAATGTGGTAGTCTTTATGACAGGCATTTTTGGGTATAGGAACAACACTAATTCTGATGCATTAGTACTATATAGAATGTCAAGATAATGAAAAAAAAAATCCAGTTTTATGATAATGTTTTCTTTTATTATTGCTTCCCAAAAAGAAATGCTGATTTTCTTTTTATCATTCCTTATTTTGGAGTTTTAGTCAGTTGGTCCTGTGATCTTTTAAATAATTTATATCACATGACCTCAGTGAACTACTTGTTTTGACTGGTATACATTTCATTAAAAATATGGAAAACTAAACTGCAAATAATATAACTCTAAAAACATACTAACACACTTCCGAAGTGGGGTGAAATTAGCTAAAGATAAATTAATTGAAAAGTTTTCTTTATATGGTAATATGGTGGGAATAGTCAATTTTTGAATGTTTAATATGCCTAAAGTGCAAAACTAGTAAGCTTCAAGTGTGTGTGTATTTGTATCTATATAGGTGTACAACATAATGGGGGTATTGAATGTGTATTTTTCTCTCTTCATATATATTTTTATCTGGGTTTGTGTCTTTTCATCTTTCAAGAACATCAAGACAAATATCTATATTTAGCAAATGTACCATGGTTTCAGGATACATTATCAAAAGGCAAAGTTGTTACTTGGGATACCAAACACATTGAAACTATGCAGTGCCAATGGCCCTAGGAAAAGGAACCAAAATTATGATCATCCTCAAAAACTTGAGCCACAAATAAAGTTATACTTAGAAGGGAAGATTAAGAATTTGCTTATTACTGTAGATATAGGAGTTTTATGTGTGGATAATGATCAAATGACAATATGAAAGTGCTAGATCATTATAAAGGATATGTGATGAAGCATGACTACTGGAGAAGAAAAAGGTAAATCTAAAAGGCTATAGGTAGACCTATAATTGAATACTGTGTAGCAGCCTTTGTGTATAGTTGCTGTCAGTCCTACAGGCTGGAAAGGATTCAGAGATGTTTTGCTAGAGGTAAGCACCTTTATCAGAGCAGTTTAACAAGTTGTCATTCTTATAGATTGAGAAGATTTAATGCAAATCTCAATGTATGTCTCTCATAGAAATAATCCAGTTCAAATCTCAATATACATCTCTTGTAGAAATAATCCAACTCGGTGTAACAAAGTATCTTCAATAGCTAAAACTTTGGTCATGATGTGCATGCTAAAGCTCGGTCACGACACACTAAACTCCCCCCTACACCTATCTCTACAAACTACCATTCTAAAATTCTCCTCCAATTGGCATGATTTTTTTTTTTTTTTACAGAACTTGTACTTGCACAAAAGACTGTCCTAACAGCACAAGGAAAACTTCAAGAATAAAAATGAACATGTAGCCATTAAACTGTTGTATAAAAAAGCATAAATTATTTTATAACCTTTCTGTATGTCTACTAAATGTACTTCATTTTATTCATTTTCATTATTCAATAAAGTTAGCATACATTCAGTATATCATTCCACATTTATCAATACCAGAGTTCCACCTATGTCATAATCCTGACATTTTTGTTGCTTCTTAATTCGTACAATGCTTTTCTTTCATCTTTACTTAAATTTAAAACCTTATGAATGTTATTTTTATTCAATGCTTTTCTAATTTCACTTCCACAGGTTCTTTCAAACACCTTTTAAAGTGTTAAATAGTACTGGGTTGTAACAAGAAGGCTGACCATATTTAAATTACATGAAGGTTGAATTTGAATTTTATTTTAAAGATGTACCTTTGAGTGTATTGTTTTAAATCTAATATTGTCTTGACAACATCTGCTCTTCTAGTAGGTACAAAGTTAAGACCCAAACCTAACACACGTTTATGAGCAGAGTTTAAGTTTAAAGCAAAGTCTGACAAGTTAATAATTTTAATAGAATCTTCTTCATACCCTTCTAGTTGTCTGTTGATGAACCCAATGTAGTTTGGGCTCTGGTTTTCATTATCCTTGTCTTTAAAGTTTTTAAATCCTTTTTTGGAAAAAAGTTTTTGGTCTTGCTCTTCTGTGGCCATTAAATACATGGCTACCATGTTCACTAGCAGTATTAATGGCCATAGAGGGTATGAAGAAGAGTCTTGTGTCAGTCAAAGGTTGAATTTTATTTTAACAGATGTACCTTTATGCAATTTTAAATATGGTAAGCCTTCTTGTTACAACCCAGTACTACTTAACACTTTAAAGGTGTTTGAAAGAACCTGTGAAAATGAAATTAGAAAAACTTTGAATAAAAATAATGTTCATAAAGTTTTTAATTTAAATAAAGATGAAAGAAAAGCATTGTATGAATTAAGAAGTAACAAAAATGTCAGGATTATGAAAAGTGACAAAAGTGGAACTCTGGTATCGATGAATGTGGAACGATATACTGACTGTATGTTAACTTCATTACATTCATTTTCATTATTCAATAAAGTACATTTAGCAGACATACAGAAAGTTTCTAAAAGAATTTATGCTTTTTTATATACAACAGTTTAATGGCTACGTGTTCATTTTTATTCTTGAAGTTTTCCTTGTGGTGTTGGGCCAGTATTTTGTGCAGTTTCTCATTTTTTAATACTGGTTGAAGTTTTTTTTGGTTTACAACTTGTACTTGCACTTAGTGCGCATAGCTTACTGACACTACCCCCCTTTCTACACGACTTTCTGTAAGCTCTCCCTCTAGAATAAAACCAAGATCTATAATTAATACCAGGGTATCTACAATTAGCAGTGGCACTGGATATTCTGACCGGCTGATTTATTTTTCTTTTTCCGTGACCAGCCTCTCCCGAATATGCTGCTCTATTCTCCCTTGCTATGCTTAGGCTCACTCAGCTCCCCTACCCTACCCCCATTCCCACTCACCCCAGAATACATTACATGTATAACTAAGTTTTCTTCTCCCGTTTAGCACCTCCTCTTCCTCCCTCCCTTACCAATCGCACTTTATCCTTTTCCCTCCCTACCAAACACTCCTCCTACACTCCTCTTCCACTCACTAATATTCTTCCCTCCTTCCACACATTATCCTAAGTACAATCATCTTTCAAAACTGTTACTCTAGAGCCCTCTTTATCCACTTCCTCCTCCAACTATACACCCCTTCTTCTCTAACACTCCACAATCCCCTTACACTCTAACACTCCAACTGTGTTCACTTTTCTCCCTTTTGCAACAGTTCCCCTTCAACTCTTCTCCTCACTTAACCTAAAACTCATACATCTTCCTCACCTAAAGCTCTCGCTGACCCCTGCATGTGTGCTGTCACTTCCTATCTACACACTTTAAACTCCTTATCAAGACTCTTCACTACCCCAATATATTTCTCTCTCCATTTTCTCCACATCTCTTCTCGTTCTCTTATCCTACCTTTCATCTTATCATTTTCCAATCAATCCCCTACATCTTTCATCAACCTTCACTCACTATATTTTAGACCTACAAACCTACTACTCATTCACCATAGCTCCCTCACTATTTATTTCCACTAACTCACTCCTACCCAAGATCAAAATATCCCCCAATCCCCCTCAAAATCAAACATGAATACCACGTCCACCTCTTCAACCTCCTACCTTATTCTATCTCTACAATACCTTACTCCTTTCAGGTGATATACACCCCAGCCCAGGACATCTTTCCAACATTGCAGCTAAAAAACAACATGTAGGATCTTCTTCCCATCACCCTAACCCTCCCTCTAAGCACTTAGCCTTATTTTCACTTAATATACACAACATTCTTAAATTCAGTGACTTTCTTGCATGGATGGCCCAATACTCTCCCAACATAATAACTCTCACAGAAACCTGCTTCAAACCCCACATCCTAGATAAAGAATTTCTCCCCTCTGGCTACAACATCTTACATCTAGACAGCCCTAACAGGAAAGGTGGAGCAGTTGCTGTAATATAATCTGAGCACCTCAGCCTGTACCCTTTACCCAACCCAGCCCCTGTGTTTCACCTTACTGAACTCCTAACTTCAAGTTTAATGATCATAAAACACTAATAACAGCTGCAATGTACATACCCCCAGGTGACAATATCCATTTATTAGAAAGCATTCTCTCCTGGTTCACAGAAAATAAACACAACAAAACCACTACATTAGGAGATGTCAACATCAGTTGGCTATCCCTAACCACTAACTCCACCAGCTCCTGCATTAACATACATGGTTTCTCATAACTTATGTCAATTCCAACCCACTTTAACAAACAACCAACACCAGTTCTATCATTGACTGGATCCTGGTTTCCAGTCCTGACCTGTACCAGAACCCAAACACTCTACCTGACTCCCATTAGTGACCACTCTCCAATTTGTATACAAATACCCCCACCATCCTAGGCCACACAAACCTTGACTGCCATAGCATCTCAAACTTCTACCCAGACTTATTTAATAACACTCTCTCCTGCGTAAACTTGTCCTTCCTGTCATACCTACCTCTAGACTTTGCAGTTAAAAAATCCAATAACATTTTTCTAAACATACCAAACTCTCTTGCCCCTCTTAAGAAAATTGGCTTTAAATCACTCTGCTCTCCCTGGTTAACCCAATCAACTTGCTCTCTTATGCTCAAAAGAGACAGCACCTGGAAACTCTGGATTAAAACTAACCCCCCCCCATTCATCACTAAACCCGCAAATAACTCCATAACTGCACCAAAAACACATCAACAATGACAAGAAAAACTTCTACCTAAACCCTCAGACTACCCATTTCCGTAACCCCCCCAAAATCTGGAACACTGTCAACCAAATCCTTCACACAGGCAACCCCATGACTCCTAACAACACTCGCATTGAAACTGCCACCATACTTTACTCCTATTTCATTGACACTATCAGTAAACGTATGCAGACTTGACACCTCTAACCTTACTGACCCCCCCACCCCCTCAAACTGAAACAACTCCAGAAGCCAGTTGCTGCTAGCTACATAAAAAACTCTTAGTAAAGCTTAAACCATGCTCTCCATCTGTGGACAACCTACATCCGCTCTCCCTTAAGCTATTAACCACCCTATACATGAAACTACTGTATCCTCACTTTGGAAACATTTTTTACCATACCTATCTACAAGGGAGGTAACTCAACACAACTATCTAACTACCAGCCCACAGCTCTATTGTCCCCCCTCTCTACAATACTAAAAAATGTGCAGATAAGCAACTTGTGGATTATTCACTCCAGGAAAACCTATTCACATCTACCCAACATGGCTTACATCCAAATCACAGCACTACTACTCCCCTTATCTCTTTTACACATATCTCCCTAGCCAGAGATAACAAACTTGTTTCCTGTCTCTTTTTGGACCTCTCTACAGCATTCAACACTGTCTTACACTCCATGCTCCTTTCCAAACTCTCCAACCTCAGTCTCTCCAGTTCATCCATCTTCAGGTTTTCTAGCCATCTCTCCAACAGACAACAATCTGAAAAATGGCTATCCTCACTGTCCTCTTTCTCCCCGTAAAGATGGGTGTTCCTCAAGGGTCAATTCTTGGTCCCTAACATCTTCACTAATCATCTTTAAATATCCTGTTCTCACTCTTCTGTGATATATGTTGACAACTCCACCTCCGACACCCTCTCTGACCTGCATACCCTTACACAAAACTCCTTCAACTCGATCAAAAACTGGCTCTCTATCGATAACCTTATTTTAACCCCCCCCCAAAAAAACACAAAAGTTTTTCTGCTCCTCCCAAGTGTATCCCAGTGTACTGAGTACTAAAACAATGAATCACATCTTAAACCTACTTTCTCTGTCACATCACTTAACAACACTGTTATCAGTGTAGAACCTCACACCAAGCTTCTTGGAGCGATCATCAATGATCAACTAAAGTTTGACCTGCATAAAAAAAACGCATAAAAAACTAGCCTTACTCTACAGAAGTAAAAAAATTCCTAACAAAAGACTCTCTCTCTCGCCTACACCTGCCTTCTCCCCAGCCAACAGATCTTAACTAACTTACAATCCCCTCTAACTAAACTCAAAACCACTTACTTCAAAGTAGCCAGGTTTGTAGCAAACCAGACCACAAAATTTCATCACTGACACTCCCTCAAAGCTTAAACTATCTTGAGTTCCCCCAACAAATTCTATTCTCTCAACTTCCCATCATTCATACCATTCTCAACAAGCCCTCCACCTACCCAGGCATCTCCCCACTCCTCTCTCTGTATACTCTTAGAACCCCCAGGAGCTCTGACCAACAACACTTGGAAATATATAATCCCAAAAAATCTATAGGCCAAAATCTATATAGCCACTCTCCTGCCTGTCCTTTATCAAACTACCCATATCCATCAGAAAAATACCTCAAGCGCACACATTCAACTAAAAGAACACTTAGTAAATTCCTGGACATGTCACTAAAAATCTAGTGTAATCTTTTCCTCCTAAACAACACCCCTCATCCTTACACTCACAGACTTCACTAACTTCTACCTTTTAATTACTCTACTACTGGGAGCATCTCACTTATTTCTAACTTGCCTTGTCCTAATTTTTCTCTTAACTTCTTCACTGAACTCATTTACTGACTTTTTATCCACCATTACTTTTATATATTTTTATACAATGAAGATAGTTACTTGTAAGTAGTTTAACAATTATTTTCTTTTCTTATTTTTTTTTCACATGCTCTGAACATTCTCCTCAGATGTTATATTTTGTATCGTATGTCTGAATTACTCTCTATATTTCCGTATTGTTCTCAAAGGATTGCTATCTTTATAACCTTTGTGTGTGCTTTGTGGAGCTTTTCCTGCTGGGCTTCCACTGAAAAAGGCTTCTAGCTCATTCGGACATTCCTGGTCAACAAATGTCAAATAAGTAAACCTATAAATGTGTGAATGGTGACACATTAACAGCAACACTAGGAACTGAATTTAGCATTCATGTTATTGGAATCTGAAAGAAATGTTTGTGAGCTATTCTCTTTGCAATAGTACTATGGGGATAAGATTATTTCATAGAAGAACTGATAAACTGTGGAATAGTTTGCCAATAGCTATCTGAATGGTTGGAATTCTAGAGGCATTTAAGAGTGCACTACACCAATGGTTTAACAAAGGTTTGAAATAACTACTCTATTATTCTTGGCAAACTCTTGTATTGCCTCCTATGAGGCTCAGTTTGAATTTATCACTACTAAACATAAACATTGATTTTGTATATGTTATTGGATCTGGCAAAAATCACCAACCACTTGAATGAGTTTTTAAGTCATTTAGTATATCAGTCTTTATCAATGCCGTTTCTTTAAAGAGCTCTGATCTCTTATTACAGTCTAAAAATAGTTTATATGATGTCCTTACATCCACTGCTGCAGTATTTCTTACTAATGGGATTCCCTACTATGAAGAGCTCTGTCCGGCCAGTTTTCAAAAGTCTACAGTTGCTTTAAGGTACTCTGAATGTCACCTGTGCACTCCTCGTGAAAGGTAGGGCATAAAGGTGACGTTCAGGCGTACCATCCTCAGAACTTCTTTGCTGCCAGTCCAAATGTTGTTTTAACCAGCGGTCTATTGCATACATCAGTTTTTCTGTTTATTGGGTTTTCTGTGCTTACTCCTGTTTGCTGGAGTCCTCACAGTTGCAGATAAGCACCCAGTTGCATTTTTGGTTACTTTTTCTGTTTGTTTAGTGCTGTTTGGGGTTAATGTCATCCAGGAAGGACAAATACCAGTGTGGGAGATTGATTCTCCTAAAAGACCGCCATGATAAGTGTCTTTTTTGCCTTGGTACTGCTCACGGCCTTACATCTTGTTCAATTTGTCTGTAATCACCGAACGGCCACATCAATGACTTTTTTTCCCAGGGGAAGAAAGTGCTTTGCCGTCATCGAGGATTTGCCCTTTTCCCCACTGTAATGCGATCTTGGAGTTGGTATATGTAGTTAGGGTATGTGTGGGGGGCACAGCCCCCCTAACTAAAGGAGGCCACAGCCCCCCTAACTAAAGGAGGCCAGGAAACCTACTACTAGGAAATCATACTTGTCTAAATGGAAGAGATTCTCTATTTGGTGTCTTTCTTGTGACCTGGACCCACTTTCTGTTGATGTTCCTTTGGTTCTTTCTTATTTGTGTGAGTTGCTTAATGCTGGTTTGACCTATTCTTCTATTAAGACCCACTTATCAGCTCTTTCTAGTTGTCTGCCTTTAACTCCCCCATTAGCTTCTAGATTTGAGGCTAAGCAATTTTTAAAGGCCTCCTTAATATTAGACCTCCCAGGAAGCCTGTTCCTCCTCCCTGGGAAGTTTTTTCTGCAAAAATTAACTCCAGCTCCTTTTGAGCCTGCTGTTTCAGCTTCCTTGCAACATTGTTCTTGAAAGACAGTTCTTTTGTTAGCTCTTACTTCTGCCAGATGGATGTCTGAGTTGCAAGCCCTTATGGCTTGATCACCAATGTTTGATATTTCCATGAGGACAGGGTGTCCTTGCATACTAATCCTTCTTCCATGCCCAATGTGGTTAATGAGTTGTCACTTCAGTCTTTTAATTTGCCTACTTTTTTCCCCTCTCTACAATCTGACAGTGAGAGGGTGCTGCATACCTTAGATGTACATAGACAGCTCAGATTTTATTTGGATAAAGCTATAAAGCTATCAGGAAGTCTAACCAGTTATTTGTTTCCTTTCATCCTAGGTCTTTAGGTTTGGTTGTTTCTAAGCAAACTATTTCCACTTGGCTTTCAAAGGCTATTTACTTTTGTTACACTTTTCATGGCAAGAGCCTTCCTTCTTCTATAAAGGCTCATTCCACTTGAACTGTAGCTTCTTCTGGTGCTCTTTTCAAAGGCTTAGATGCTAAATCTATTCTTGAAGCTGCCACCTGGACTTCTGTGCATACCTTTACCGAGCATTACCAGTTGGATGGTATGTCCAGAGCTAGAGCTGGTTTTGCTGCTGCCATTCTTCATGGCTTCTTGGAGGGCCCTGCTGCTTCCTTCTCCCAGGTTTCTTGAAGTTTTGCACACTCCCATTAGTAAGGAATACTACAACGGTGAATGTAAGGGACATAGTACAGTTGTGTAAAATCTTACCATAACGGTAGATGCCATTGCCTTCACCATTGAAGTATTCACTCCCTCCATCTCCCTGGTCTCTTTTGATTCCTGACTGCGCAGATTCTCCTTGGTTTTCCTTGGACTGCTGTTCCTACTGGGGCAATCTGTTCTGAGGATGGTATGCCTGAATGTCACCTTTATGCCCTACCTTGTGCAAGGAGTGCACACATGACATTCAGCGTACCTTAAAGCAATGGTAGACTTTTGTAAACTGTCCAGACGGAGGGCTTCATGGCAGGGAATTCCATTAGTAAGGAATACTGCAGTGTGGAGGCAAGGACATCTACCATTATGGTAAGATTTTACACAACTGTACTTTCTTCTAGTGTTATCTGTGCAGGCCTTCTCCAGGTACTTCAAGCCTCAAATAGCTGCAGACAGAAGTAGTAAGACAATTTTAAAAGCTATAAGACAGTGTATACTGCTCCCTCCCACACACAATGTGGCATAATTTTTTTTTTTTTTGGGCATGAAATGTGTAACCGCTTTTAATGTCGTTCATTTCATTGATCAGAGGGTATATCACTTTTGCCCACTGTCTGTGTGGTGGCACAGAGTGTGTTACAAATTTTCAGTAATAAAACAATTTGATCTTTTATTTATTGATTTGATTTTTTCCCCAAGTTATAATATATTGGCTCAGCTGAAGTTCCACGTACTACCAAGATTTTATAATCTGATATCCAGTCTTATCAGTATGTTGTTGAGGTAAACTTCTCAAATCCATTTCTGAAATGTATTAACAGTTTGGTTATAACTAGCAATCCAGTCTTAATCTTTGTGCAGGAAAGAGTCAGTTAAGGAGATCTGAGCTGATAGTGACAAATACCATTCCTAATCATTAGAATATCTTTCAGATTGACTGTGTAGAGTAGTTAATATTCAAAGTAAATAAACTGTAGCGAGAGAATACTATTGAAGAGTTAGTTAAAGATCTGAGCTCTAGTGTAAGACAGCTAAGAATAAGAGAGAGACTAGGAGTAAAGTAAGTAGGAAGATGAGGTAAAGGGGGTAAAAAATGGAAAAGGGAAGTTGCATAAATTAGTTTAATGTTTGGATTATCACAAAAGTAAAAGAATGCCAGCATTCTATGCTCCGTAATAAAATTGCTATTGAGCATTGCATTGTTCAGTACAACTGCACTCCAGAATTAAAAGGAAAACATGCATTATTCATCATGCTTTGACTTTTGCTGTAGTGTTATCCTCTTATAAATGGTTATTTTGCTCTTTGTTGAATCTCATTTGGCCTGATGTGGGGCTGCCTTGCTGTATGATTTCAGTTTTATTGATTTATTTGTTTACTGACATTTGATTATCGGGAAAGTCCATCTGGGTTGAAGCCCATTTTCACTGGTGACCTGGGGAGAAAAGCTGCAAAATATATTACAACATTTTAAAAACAATAATTTTATAGTCTTTAATACACAAACAACTACAATTTAAATAATTATACCAAATTAGACATAATATGAACACATTGGTTAAGAATAGATGCAAGTTTTATATGACAGTGATTTAATAGTTAAAGTTTTAGTCAGTTTATAGATAAATCAAAGGTAAGTTAGTATAATACAAATAGGAATTGCAAAACAAAGTGAGAGAAAAGCAAACTTAAGGTATATTTACAGAGTAAAGGGAGAGAAACTGGAAGAAGTAAGGAGATGTAAGTTATGAATAGGTATTTGTTCACGTTTAGGAACATAGTGTATCCTGGTGTTGAGCAAGAACAGATCCAGCTTTTGGCTAGTAAGTCTTACTGAATAGTTGTGAAGGATGGGAGGGAAGGTATTGACCTGACTGATAGAGGGAGTTCCAGGTCTTAGCAACATAGTATGAGTACCGACAATGCCCAACAGAGTTGATATTTCTTTATGGACAGGCAGGAGTTTTTGGTCATTGTATCGTAATGATCAACTGGGAACATAGTTGTGTAAAAAAGTTATTTAGTTTATAGTCAAAGTTTCTGCCTCTTTAATTTATTTTAATAAATGTAGTTGTAATTTGGTGAGAGGAATATTTGCGGTGATATTATGTATGCAATGACTTATGGAGTAGTCCGATTTGCTAGTCTTTGACCATTTCTAGTAATATAATAATTTTGTCTTTTGTAATGCAAGTCTTTGATTTTTAGATTTAGTGATTCTTTTTCTTGGACTCAGAACTGTAGTTCCGTCTTCCAAACCACATTTTCTAGCTGGTGTGTGAAGATGAATATGCTTTATTGATAAGAGACTGACTGCAGTCAGTACACAAGTTTAAAACTTTTGATTCACAGTGGAATTAGAATCAGTGACCTGTTTGATCATTGCTTTTTTTCTATGTCCTGAAAGCCTGAAGTGTAGCTATGCCCCATAGTCTACTTAATGTCATAGGCAATGTGAAATATAACTTGAGGAAATAAAATTTAAAAAATGTAAGTGGTGTATAGAGAAACAACTTCTGAAGGAATACATTGGAAGTGCTGCTTAAATTATTCTTACTTTGTATGTAGCATTCTTGGGCACTAAGTTAAAGGGAAGTAAAACCACTTTGTGATGAGGAAAAAATGGTAATTTGGTAGAGTTGTCAGTTACAGTGAACATTTAGCAGCATTTTAGCTATTCACATCATAAAGCTGTTGTGAAAGAGTAGGTCCCTTTTTCCAGAGGTAGAATGAACTTTGGGTAAATTACTTTAAGTAGGTTACATGAGATCTTGGGGTCCCCCGCATAGTAGTGTGGGTGGCTTTGCTCCTTACAAACTGAAAAAATGGTTTACAAAAATGTCTTGCTTTTCAGTGAAAAATAGCCTTAGTTTTGGCAAAGATAGTTTTGCTCAAATTCCTTCCATTTTGCATGGTAGATGAAGAATAACTGTCTAGAATTATATGATTTTCACTTCTGTTACATTTGGGTTGGGATAGAAATATTGGATAATGGTGAGTCACGAGAATAGATTGGTCCATCATGACAGCATTATTAAGCATTTCAACATACTGTAGCTTTACTCCCTATAAGATATATTCCTCTGATGTGTCTCGGATAACTTGTCTATCTTGCATTGTAATACCTACATGTATATGTGAATGTAAGTTCCTTTTGAAATGCTTCTGTATAATGTGATTCAATGCAACATGATATTGTGAATATATGTTCCTCTTCAATATATTTTTGTATAATATAACTCAATTCAGTATGCTATTGTATAACATCCAGTACCTTGCTGATGATGATGACACTTCTGTGTAATTTACTTTGTAGCTGCATTGTATATTGTATACTGTATAATTTGACATTTTTGTCCCTGGGCTTTCACTGAAAAGTGGTTCTATACCCAGGCAGAATTTCCTGATTAACCAATACAAATGATTAAATAAAGAAATACATTTTTGTGAAACAAACTTATATTTATTTGTGAGGGGATCTTTGTGTATATTTTCATGCCATGCCCTTACTTATAAGCTGATCCACATAAGATTTCCTCACTACCATGAATGTATGGTTGTCAAACATCCGATTACTATTTGAGTATCCAGATCTCTCACCACTAGGTCCACTCTTGGAGGAGTGCTATCAGTTTTATAATTTGCAGGGTGGGGTTGATTTCCCAAAGGATATTATTATGCACTTCTTTACATTTAGTTTGAGGCCATGGCTCTGACACCAGTCATTAGTCTGTCAGACCTTTCCTCAAATTATGTTGATATCCTACAGAATCAGTGACTGTCTGCAACTTGCAGTAATCAGCTGTTCTGGTCAGCCAAAGTCCATTTACATTTGCCTTGACATCTGAGAAGTATATCCAAACAGGAGGGAGCCCCAGCACTGAGCCTTGTGGTACTCCACTGGTGACTGGCCTCTTGATGGACGTGGATGCCCCCACTCTAATAACATGTGTCCTATGCATCGGGTGACCTAGAGGTTTATGCCTATCTTTGTGAGTTTATCTGTAATATCTGAGTGGGGTATTGTGTCAAATGCCTTGGCCAGGTCATGGTAGGTGGTATGCACTGTCTTACCCTCATCCATGGCCTTGATGACTTTTTCAAAAAAGTCCACCAGATTGGCCAGGGAGGATCTGCCCTTGAGGAAGCCAAACAGGATTGGGTCTAGTGTCTAGAAATTTCCTATGCTATTGTTAATCAGGTCCATGATTATCCTTTCCATAGCCTTACATGTAAGGCTAGTCTGACTTGTGGGTTGGTAGTTTGCTGGATCTGTTGATGGTCCCCCTTATGCAGAGGGATGACTGTTGCTGTCCTCCACTCTTCTGAGATTGTATGGAGACTGTCATTAAATAAAGATCCGAGTGGGTCTGCTAGGTCATGTTTCATGCTATTTAATAGGCACCCTGGGATTCCATCAGGGCCCATTGATGCCATGTTTCTAGCTTTAGAGGGCACAGTGATGACCTGATCTTTTGTGATAACAGGCAAATGATGAGATATTTCAAAGGGAGTGACCAGGGGTGATGAGGGTGGTGAAATCTGAACTGAATTTATCAGCCAGCAGGTTTGACCTTTCTTCTGTCTGAGTATAGATAGTGACATCTACAGCCAACTCAGCACATTAAGCATTTTCATTAAGATTTCAGACATCACTAAATATGCTTTGTGGTTATCCTTTGCTTAGGCGGCTATTTTAGTCTTGTATTTAGATTTTGAAAGCATGACTAGTTCCCTGATTTGCCTGTTGAGACTGAGGATTTTGTCACTCTCTCACTCTCTCACTCTCTCACTCTCTCTCTCTCTCATGAATTCTCCCACTTATTTTTAGACAGAAATTTCCTCCTTCTGTTGTATAGTCTGTTTATGCCAGAGGTCACCTGGATGACTAGATTTTCTGGGTAGACCTGGGTATAGTTCAGTCAGGTACTTTACACAGACTGAGAATTACACTTGGAAAGTATAATACATACGCAGACTATTGCGATGATATACTATACTAATGTATTTTGCTGTTAAGTATGTGCATTGTCTAGATTTCAAAACAAAAGTACTACTACGACAGAAATTTGGGTATACAAATTAACAAAAATAAACAACCCCTTTCCACAGTTTAATGGGTCTGTATGTCTGAATGAGCTTAAGTAAACTGCAGTTTTGCTTTTCCAAAATAAAACCATTGTGCTTAATTGTATTACAAGCTGGTTTAATAACACTGTGTATGGAAAATTGGAAGCCATCTGATATTTATGAAAGTAGCAGTTCTAAGTCATACAGTAGTTAAAAAGAGATCGTATAGGCTTCTCCAGAGTCCCTAATGTCATGTATGTTGAAAAGTAGTGGTTTCCTGTTCTATAATGACTGCCCTGAATCAAAGTTTGGATATGAAAAGTATATCATTGTAAGCATTTGATATTACACTGTGAAAATTTGGTAAAGTCGGTGGTAAAACTAGTAAAAATTATAAAATGTATTTGTAATGAAATGTTCATTTCTGGTTGCCTCCGATATTTCACAAAGACTAGAAATGTGAGAGCTGATCAGAAAGGATGAGCAAAACAGTAAAATAAAATGCCTGTATAACAGAAGAACAAAATTAAACTGACATTATAGTATCTGAAAAGGAAAAAAAAATCAGTCTAGCTTTAAACAAGGAAAGATGAGGATGTTATGGAAGAAAGTGTTCCAAATTACATGATTATGGAGAAAGCCATGGGTTATTTGGTTTCTTTTAAAAGGTAAGTGCTTGATAGAGGCAAGTTTCAGGACAACCTTTCAAAAAATGCTTGCCATTTTCCAAGTAATAGTGGCTTTTAGTGTGATTATAAGTGGGGTTGGGGGTCTTGAGCCTAGTAAACTATTATGATAAATGCCTATTTCACAGTCTTTTTGTCACTAACTTGTACTTTCTAAAAAAAATCTCAACTATTCCTTGGGATGTCTGGAAAAAGCACCTGCTGGTGAAGAGAGAGAAAATGAAAAAGGAGAGAAACCATTCTCAATGTCCAGAGTGGAATGGCACAGATGGGAGTTCACTACTGGCATGTTGGCACAAAAATAACGAGAAGGGATGGAAAAGCTTTGTACAGCAGTATTGACTATTTGAATCCTATTTAAGTGCATTATTTCACATATGTTAAAAAGGAAATAAATGTAAAACTCCGTATATTACAGTTAAGATGTGGGAAGAGGTATGCAACACTGAGTAGTATTTTGTAACATAGACTAGTTGCATTTTTTCCCTCCTGTCAGCTGACCATCAGCTATCATCTGTTTCTCTCCATTTACCAGGGCTAATAAATGCAACTTAGCCTTCTCTGAGCATAATTTGACTTGTGTTTGGGGAATGTGAGGAGACTAAGGGCACTGGTGCAATGTCCTACTATTTCTGAGAATTGTCCTCTAACCCCCACCATCCTGTTTTAGCCTTGTGAGTTCTGTATAAGTGCTACTGTGCTTGCAGAATCTCCCAAACAAAAGATGCACACAGCTTATGCAGCACAGAGCTCACCAGGCTCATAACACTGCTTTATATTCTAGTGAGCCTATGTTGCCTCCTTCCCCTGAGAATGTACAATAAGAAGAAAAGTCTTTTCCATCCCTCCTACCCCTGCAACCCCCCACCACTAATTGCACATGCTGCTAATTGAAGATGGGTCATTTGGGGTAGAGTATGGGCATTATCTTTCTGTGCCACAAGGCTGTTAAGAATGGTTGCATTTTATAAGATAAGAAAACTCTGTGCTTAGGGGAAATTATACAAAGGAAGTAAACTGCAAATGGATTGCTTTTATTTACATATGTTTTATTTGTGGATAAGGAAGAAAAGAGAGAATAAAGATTTTTTGCTCAGAAAACCCGTAACTTGTGAATATACTCTGATGATATGGGCAAGTGCCAACATAGCCAGCTAGAGTTTTATAAAGAATGCTCTGTCCTTTGAATATCAAACTGATTTATACAAGATGTTTGTGTTACAAATGTATTAGAACTGGGTGTCATTTGTATATCAAACTGATTTTGTACAGATACTTGTGCTGAAAATGTATCTGTGAGCTTTGCTTGTGTTGAAATGATCAAGTGTACCCTGCTAAAATGAAGAGAAATGTACATGCATTTTTGTAGCTGAATTAAATGTAAGTGTATTAATAGAGAATACTGACACAGCAGAGGTAACTAAGAAAAATAAGGGAAATGTAAATGAGCTGTTAAACTTTTAAAATGCACACCACAGTGCTGAATAGGACCGGAGATGCTGGGTCTGGGACACAGCCTTTGTTCATTAGCTAAGTGAAAAGAAGGGAGGCCCCAGACACTGTCATAAACATGTGGATGTGTATTGTGGCTATCTGTGCTAACTTCCTGTGTCACCTTCAAAGGGGAATACTGTGAGAACCTAGGGTCAGGTGACCAAATGAGGTAATTCTGCCAGCCTTCTTGAAAATTTATATTTTAGGTATTACAAAGAGAAATATGAGTATTGAGTATTCTGTTTGGGAAGCCTGACTAGAAAGACCCTCCCCCACAGCATCTTGCCTTGCGGTAGTAAGTAACTTGACTAGGCAACAGCATAATTCTCTTAGTCAATCAGGAATATAGTGAAGCTTAGTTTGGATATTTTTCTTTATTTGTCTGAGTCTGTCCATCAATGTTCTTTTCAATATTTACTGTGAATATATATTCAGTATGTTCCTGTATTTTTATTATTTATTATTAAATATATTTAAAACTTTTATTGTGGTTGATCCTTGTAGAAAGTATCTAACCTTGGAGAGCACTTGTATCTATTTGGTGACACTATGTGGGCCACTCCAGAAGGCCTAGCCATCTTGGTGAACTACTACAATTTGTATTGGTATTAATATTACACAGTATAATTGGACACCCTTTAAAGGCCTTAGAGTAGCTGATTGTGAAGTGTCTGGTTGCAGTCATAACTACCTTATACTCTAGGCATAAGGGGGCACAGCAGGTACATCTGTGCTGGCCTTTCCAGGTGCATGTGTGTGAAAAATCAAATGTCTCAGGGTATGAGTGTCAGCTACTTGGGGCAGGGACATGAAGCACTGGAGTTACAGAGAGGGTGCTGGAGGACTTAGCTTGGAGACTTGGCTGATGCCCTAACTTTACAGCTGTACCAGTGGCAAGTCTTTTTTGGGACCTGGAGAGTGACAGATGCAGACAATTCCAGACCCCGGGCTGTGTGTGTTCTCTGTGTGCTCTTAAGGGAAACTGTACTTGATAAGGAGAGGTCTGCATTGGGAAATACTGAGTGTATCCATTTTGTATTCAAGTGCATGTCCCTCTCCAGTGTCAGTGGTGAGGATTCAAGCTTAATCTTCAATGCATTCTGTATATTAATGAGCAGTTGCCAGATTGAATGCACATACACCATCTGATGAATTGTGTAAGGCACATGTTGATAAAGAAGACTTGCACGATTTTCTTAAGATGGATCCTGTGACCATCTGTTTTTCCCCATTTCCTGTTTAAGTACTTTAGATTCACCTCCAGTAACTTTGTATTTTGGAATTGAGTAAGTATAGAGATTTGAGTTAAAAAGGTGCACAGCCGGTACTTTTGTTGCTACAGCATTACATTTTTAGCAATTATGGTTTTATTTGAACCTGCCTCTAGGTTCCAGGACAGGACAGTGCCTCTTCTCTAATAGATGTCAAACTGCTGTTGGGGAGACATTTCAACACCTTAATCACGGGAACACACTGGTGTCCTCTAAGCTGGAGCCAAACATCTATTAACAGACTCTTTAGACTATGCTTCTGGAGCCCATTTCAACCACTTGTTTGTCCCTAATGAATGACTTCAGAAAAAGAAAGAATTAAATCTGTCTTCTGGGATTTCACAAGTTTTCAGGATTTTTAGGAGTAGATCGCTCCCGTTCTATGTAGGGAGACTTTGTACTTTACCAGGTTTCAACAATTGGGAGTATCTCTCTACCTGTCTGCATAATCAGCAAGTAAATACTTTCAACAGGTGATCATTTTCTATTTATGGGCCAACATTTATATTTGTAGCACACTACAGAACTGCACGTGCCTGCCATATATTTCTGCAGTATTTATTTTCCTGGTAATGACATAAAACTTCCAAATGCTATGGTATTTGTTTAATCGAAAGTCATTATTGATGTAACAGCAAGACAGAGTACTGCACCCTTGTCTTATCAGCTTGGTGGATAACATTTTAATTCTTACAACCTGAGTAAAAAGGAAATTACTGCAACATTTAAATGGAAGTCAGAACTCCAAATACATAAACAGCCTATATACACATTACAAAAGATTGTTACATGGACTGCAGCACAATTCCTAAAACTTTTTATCTATCCCATGCCAATAATTTTAGACAACATAAGCTACTTTCCTTCAGTCAGTTTTGGTTTGTTCTTTTTTAAGGTACATATTTCTGCAATATTTGCTTTCTTTGGAGCTTATAGGTTCATAGGTTGGTTCTAGGCTGGTACTGGGCTATCTGCCCAAAGACATTTATAAGCCTAGCCAGAATGTGTTGGCTTTTGCCGCCCCCTTAGATTAGTTCCCTATGCCTCTGTCCAGCAGAGCCACTGAAGTGATCCCCGAGGTAAACTTTGTTTCCCATCCACTCGTCAAGGTTTCTTTTGAAGAGTGTTAACAAAGAGCTCTGCCTAATGCAGATTGGGATCTTGTTCCAAAGCATGGGAAGTCTCTGGGACAGGAATCTATCCCTCCAGCATGTCCTATTTATTGTTGTGGTGAGGTTTAGATCCCTAGAGTATGTGGCTCGAGGGGATAAGGTTTTCTTTAGGTGGAGCATGTCCATCAATTTTGGGTTGGGCATGGCCTTGTATGTAAGGCAGAGATCACCTCTGAGTAGGTGGTATGCAACCGAGTGCAACTGGAGTTTCTTCAGTCGAGCTGCATAAAGCATCTGTTTGAGGCCAGTGATCCTCTTGGTTAGGTACTTCTGTGGTCTTTCCAGCTGTTGCAGGTGTCTTGTAAGGTACATCCCAAATGGGGCGTTGTACTCTATGATGGGTCTGATGAGTGATGAGTAGAGGGGCACAATGACCTCTTTTGATCTGGATGCGAACCCTTTTGTGATTAGGTGGGCCACTTAGAAGGATTTTCTAACCAATATGGCAATGTGATTATCAAAGGTAAGATTACTATCTACTTGGGTCCCCAGATCCCTTGTTACATCTTCCATATTTAGGGGACTACCACCTATGTGGTAGTTTGTGGGTACTTTGTTTTTTCCAAAGGGGATGACTATGCACTTTTTGGCATTTAGCTTGAGGCCATGATTTTGACACCAGGTATCCGTCTCAGTGAGACCCTTTTGGAGGATGTCTGTGTCAGCCGGAGAGTCAGTTATAGCCCCTAGTTTGCAGTCGTCTGCGAACTTGGTCAGCCATAGTCCTCCTGTGCTTGCCTGTACCTCTGAGAAGTATATGCCAAACAGGAAGGGTCCTAGGACTGAGCCCTGGGGAACGCCACTTGTAAATGGTTTAGAGTCTGACCTGGCTCCCACAACTCTCACCATGTGGGTTCTGTTCGTGAGCCAGTTGGCAACCCATCTTATGATATAGGGGTTTATGTTCAGGCTGGTGAGCTTGTCTATAATACCAGAATGGGGAATGGTGTCAAAGGCCTTAGCGAGGTCTAGGTAGGCTGTGTGTACCACCTTTCCCTCGTCTATAGCCTTGGTAACTGTCTCAAAGAAGTCCACCAGGTTTAGGAGGCATGATCTGCCCTTAACAAAGCCAAACTGGGTAGGGTCCAGTGTTTGGAGGTTCCCAGTGTCTCTGTTAATGAGTTCCATGATGATGTGCTCCATAGCCTTGCAGACCAAGCTAGTCAGGCTTATAGGGCAATAGTTCCCGGGGTCTGTTGTGGCTCCACCTTTGTAGAGCTGAATAACCGTTGCTGTGTGCCACTCTATGGGTATGTAGCCTGTGGAGAGGCTGTGTTTGAACAGTGTGTTTAGGTGAGGGGTTAGTTAGTCTTTGAGCTCATGTAGGATGCAGCCTGGGACATTGTCCGGTCCCATTGATGCTGTGTTTTTGGCTTTAGAGAGAGCTGTTTTAACCTGAGTGTCTGTGATTTCAGGGACTCTACATTCTTCTGGTATGGTTATGGGCCCTTTTGGGGGTGAGAGGGGGATAAAGTTTGCACTGAACCTGTCTGCCAAGATGTTGGCGATATCGGTCAGTTCAGTGTATTTTGTGCCATTCTGCACTAACTCTGAGCAGATCTGAGCATTGCCACTTAGATTCTTGACATAGCTAAAGAATGCCTTGTGGTTATCTTTGGAGTCCTTGGCAGTTGTTATTTCAATGCTCGCCTTGGATGATTTTATGAGGGATCATAGTTTCTTGCTGATACTGATCAGGGATGTCTTCCCTTCTTGGGATTTTACTCTTTTCTGTACTAGTTTCCTCCTTCTATTGTATAGCTTGTTTATGGCAGGAGACCGCCAGATTGGTTTCCTTTTCTTGGAGGAGTGAGTCTTGGTTTTGCTTGGGATGGCATGATCTATGCATTCTTGTAGCTGCCCGTAGAATGCATTAGTAAAGGATTTTGCAGCTTGGACAGTGTTATCCTTCAGCGTGGGGGCTTTGAAACTTTCCCCCTCTGTCTTAAGTAACGTGAAGTTTGCTTTTGAAAAGTTTTTCACGGTGGTTTTCTTGTCCGGGGGTGGGGGCGGAATATGGATATCCAAATTGATTTGTTTATGGACAGATCTAACCAGCAAGGGGTTGACCTCTGGTGTGGAGCACCGGTTGCCCATGTTGGTGATGACCAGGTCCAATATGTTGTCACCTCTGGTGGGAGTGTTGACCAGTTGAACCAGGGCATTTGAGTTTATAAATTCTAGGAAAAGTTGGGCAAGGGAGTTAGTACTTGAGTAGTTCTCCCAGTTAATGTTTGGGTAATTGAAATCACCCAATATTAGGGTGTTTGGTAGGACCTTTATGTTTCCAGAAGCACGGAATGGGGGTCCTGGGACATGGTGGCTGATCTGTAGCAAGCCACAATTTGAATTGCAGTTTTGCCCATTGTTAGTTGCACGTGGATGATCTCTGAAGCATCGTGCTTTGCCACTAACCTGGAGGTGTGGGTATCCTTGATGCATATGGATACACCCCCACCTTTTGTAATTCGGTTTGGGTTCTGTGGCCAAAATGTATGGTATGAGTTGTAGCCTGGTAGTGCTGGGGTGCTCTGTGGAGCCTTAAACCAGGTTTCTGTTACAGCACATATATCAATTTTCTCCATACTGAGGAGTGCCTCAAGTGTGTGCATTTTGAGGTTTAGACTTCTGGCACTGAGTAGCATTACCCTCAGTTTTTTGTTACTTGTGCTATTTATGGTGGTGGGTTTGTCTTTTGAGCCATGCCTAAAAAAGGCACTATGGGGGTGGCAAGAGCCTTGGCCAGTATTCGAAAGCCTAAGAGTGACTGGTGCAAGCCATCTCTAGCGAAGCAGCGTGGCTTGTCGAGCATGTCATCCTAGGCAGACAGACACTGGATCCCCTTTGAATGACACCAGAAACTTCGCCAATTGTTGAAATCAAAAATCTTTTCTTTATACCATGGTATCATTCTTAGTAGCATCCTGCCTTCACCCAGGGTCAGGGTCATACCGGCCTGGGCTACGTGATCAGAGAGTTCTTCCATGTCTCTCTTCATGTAGTCCAGGGAGGTACGGCTCAGGTCATTCACACCAACATGGACAATGACAGAGTCATATTTGTACTTGTTCTGGAGTGACCTGAGTGCTTGTGTTATGTGGCAGATCCTGGCACCTGACAGGCAGCTAACAGTAACCTTCTTATTCAGCCTAGTGAGTGGGACGTCTGTGTGCCTGACTATAGAGTCACCTATTACTAGTATGTTGGGTATGATATTTTGCCTGAAGGGCTGTGATTGGATGGCACACTGGTTTTGTGAAGTATGTGTTTCATGGTTTGTGTTGGGGGGGTGGAGGTTGCTTGGATGTTTGCTTAGGAGGTCACTGTTGGTTTTGCAGATTTTTATTTAGAGCCTCCGAGTATGTTTACATGTATTTATGTGTGGTTTTTGCCAGTGCTGGTTTAATGAGTCTATGTAAGACTGGTGGTGTGATGCAAGTATTTCCCTTCTCCTCTTGACTGTCTGATCCAGTCTTGGGTTGAGAGAGCTTAGCCTCTAGTTTGGCTGTATAGCTGCATCTCTCGCATGTATTAGTGTTTGGTGGTAGGAGGAGAAGGTTGTCTGTGTACATGAGGCAGTGGTAACATTGCCTCAAAATGCCCAGATTCACCAGTTGGACTGGAGAGTACACCTGAAACTGCCCTTTGGACATGCCTGGATAGGTACAGTGAACTGTTTTATGGGATGGCTGGTAAGGTCGAATAGAGAGCCTTGTCCTTCTGAACAGTACAGGAGGGTCTAGTGCTAGGGTTTATAAGTGCTTGCTATACATTTTGAGCAAGTGCTGGGCTGGGAAATGAATGGCTTGAGTGCTTAAGTTGAAAGTTTGTCTAGTTCCAAGGAAAAATTGAAGAGGAGACTTTGTGGAGCTGGGAATAGTTTTACCCTAGTTAACCTGTGCTGCCCGGCGTGCAAAACTGGGCAAATATGATATTTATAGCAGGGAAATGAAAGAAAGAGAAATTAGCCCAAAATGGCCAATAAACTACTAATTTCTGGGCTGAAACCACTCCTCCCGAGACAGATAGGCTGCTCAAAGCTCCCCTCTCTCACATGTGAACAGAGAAACTTCCTTCTATCTAAGTAAGGTATGGGCAAACACAGAGATTTGTAACACAGCCCTGAATTCAGCACTAACCTGAAAACTGGACTATACTAGCTTAGAAAGGTGGGAAGCAAGTGTGTGTTGTGTGTGTGTGTGTATATGTTATATATATATATATATATATATATATATATATATATATATATATATATATATATAATGTTTGTGTTTTTTGTTTGCTTTTTTTTCAGAAAATAAAGCAGATACACTCAAAAAAACAGTTTAAAAGCACAGAAAAGGGTACTTATTGTTATATATCGTAGATCAGAGTTGTAGTCAATGCCCCCAGTATTAAAGTAGGAAGAAACACAAATGCAGTAAAAGCAGATGAATAAAGTGCAATTTTATATATATATATATATATATATATATATATATATATATATATATATATATATATATATATATATATATAAACAATAGAAAACGAATAAACTGACTTAAACAAGTTACCCAGTTAATCAGAAAAAGCTCAAAACTGAGCCCTGTTCCAACAGTCTTCAATCAGACAAGTTCTAACAGCACACCCCTGCTTACTAGGGTGCAGGGGAACCTTCTCCAAAAAAAAGAGGGCCTGGATCAGTGCTAAAGTTATACAAACAAAGCTAGATTCAGCAGGCCTGAATCTGGTCTATGCTACAGCAACAAGGCGCACCAATTTCAGAAAGAAACTGTTCAAATAAGCAGTCACAATAAGCCTGTGACGAGAAATTCCCAACTCAGAAGGGCAGAATCCAGCCTCTCCTCCCACAAGAGTGCAGACCACAAACCTTCTTAATGTAGAATAACTGGCCTGAAGCCCAAGTGCTTAAGCCAGAACTACTACACTTTTAGAATAGCAGACACTGGACCTTCAATCAGCAATTCCCAGCTTAGAAGGATGTAAGCTACCTGTCCTGCCACAACAGTGCAGACCACAAACTTCTTAATGCAAAACAGCCTGTATGAAACCCAAGTGCTTAAACCAAAAGACTTAGAATAACAGTTACAATTTAATCAGGCTACGACCAAGCATTAATAAATGCAGCAGAATAAATAAATAAAATTGAGTACTTTTAAGAAAAGCAAAATAAAGTAGGAGGAAACACAAATACAGTAAAAACAAATGAATAAAGACTCAATATGATCTAACTGTACTCGGTTAAGTGAGCAAATGAGATGGACCCAGGAGGAATGTTCTAATACAGACTTACAGGAGGGGCGGGCAATTCCAGAGCCACCCAACACTAATACCAACACAAGAACAGGGAGGGAGGGTGGAGAACTAACTGCAGAGAGACACACAGCACACTGTTCAGAAACACACAATTAGGAAACAGAAAATAATGAAAATACAGTAATTCTGTTTGTACTTAACAGAAGACTAAAATTCACTACTGCAAGTTTCACTTGGCTTCAGTTTGTAATGCAGATGTTTGTAGCCAAGCAAGTCTCTCAGAGTTGAGCATAAAATGATTTCTCAAACTTTGTTGCTAGCACTTAGAGTACAGAGGAATTCCTCTAGGCTATTAAATATCAGATAACAAAGAAGTGATAACACCACCCGCTCTTATAGCAAAATAACTGCAATACCAACACAGGAACAGGGAGGGAGGGTGAAGAACTAACTGCAGAGAGACACACAGCACACTGTTCAGAAACACACTATTAGGAAACAGAAAAAAATGAAAATACAGTACTTTTAAAACTTCAAGTTTGTACTTAACAGAAGACTTAGAAATAACGAACACCAAAACCAAGTAAAAAAATATATGAAGAGGATCACCAAAAGAACACTGCAGTACTAAATCCAGAAAATTTATTGAAAAAAGTTAAGCACTTTTGTCAAAATCACATGACTTCATCAGACCAAGAACATACAAAAAATGCCATATTTAAATACCCTAACCTTTACAGCCACTGGTTGACAAAGCAAACATAATTTCCTGTAAAATAATTAAGCAGTTTAAAAACAGTAACCCATAATCACAGTAACTGCCCACTACAACACACCACTTGCCACCTACCAACCACATAGACAATGTATTATGTATTAAAGTATGATTTAAAACACAGCTCTTGAATAAAATCACACAAAAAAGCTAATTTTAGTTTTAATACAGAACTAATGGATAACTTGTCATTGAGCCCAGGTGGTTGACATGTATTTAATTTAATCTGCCACTTGAGCTCTATATATTCATGGAAGTCATTGTTGGGCACTCCTCATGGACCCAGGTCTACTTGTTCAAGTACAAAAAATTTTAAATAATGTGTCGGGTGTACCTTTTTATATGCTTAAATAAAGCATTGGTTTCTTTCTTTTTTAGTATATCATACTTGTGTTGATATATTCTTTGTCTGAGGGCTCTGATTGTCTTCCCCACATAGTACCCCTCACATACCATACAGGTTGCAATATATACCACTCCCTTGGTGTAACAGTAACACTTCCTATTAGTAGTAATTTTACCATAGTTCCTGGCTCTAATGGAATCAGTGTCCAATATATAGGGGCATTGTCCACACCTCCCACATTTAAAAGTTCCAGCTAGGCCTGCCTTTAACTTTTTCCTCTCCACCAGGCCTTTCAAGGAGGTACCGTTTTTTTAAACCACAAGAGGTTTTCCCCCAACCTTTTGTTGATCTTCTCATCCTAACAAAAAATGGTCCAAAAATCTTAAATGATGCTTCTAATGTTAAAAAAATCCCTAGTAAAGGGCAGGACACATGCCCTAGTAAAACGGTCAGTTTTGACCAAACCAGAGGTTCTATTCAAACCTTCAGGCTTCTCCAAGAGTGTAGAATAAATACCCCCAGCTCTTTTTGATTTGACGTCTTCAGCTATGTCATTGACAAAGTTAAAGGGGTAACCTCTTTTCTGCAACATTCCCATTAGGACATCACATTCTTTAACAAAATCGTCCTGTCAGACACCATTCTGGCCAACCTCCCGTATTGCCCCTTGACAAGGGATTTTTTCTGATGCAGAGGGTGGCAAATCTCAAAATGCAACAGAGAGTTAGAATAGGTAGGTTTTCTATAAAGGTGTGAAGTAAACCTACCCTTAAAGTGATCTTTCTTAATAGGAACATCCAGATAATTCAAGGTGTCAAGGTCATTGGTCATGGTAAATTTTAAAAAGTTAGTGTTTTTGATGTAAATGAAGAACCTATTCAGGTCATCTCCGATCCCATGCGAAAATAAGACCACATCATCCAGGTATTGTCCATATAGTACCCACATGTCCTTGAATTCAGAGTTCACTACATAGAGGTCTTCCCACTGTGCTAATTCAATGTTGGCAAATGACGGTGTGTAACATGCACTCATTGCCTACCCCTGCACCTGCTTGAATAAATGCCCCTCAAAAGTGATGTATGTCCAGAACCATTTCCATACAGGACCTGATAGTAAGGATAGTGTCATGGTTCAATGTGCTATTTAAACATAAATAGTCAAAGAACCATTCTAGTCCAACATCATGGGGTATTACTGAGAAGAGGTCACAGATGTCAATGGTGACCAAGATTAAGTCCTCGTGGTACATACTGTTCTTAACTTTAGACAGAAAGTCCCAAGAGTCCTTGATCACCAGATCTCTGTTATCAAGGATGTGCTTAACAGTGTTATCAATATATTTAGCCAAACTGAAGGTCTTAGAAGCTTTTGCATTGACAATCTGTAGTAAGGGGATGGGGGGGTCAGAGATACTCTTATGTATTTTAGGGTTTCCAAAAATGGTAGGAATCCTAGGATGCTTAGTTTCCAAAAATGTATAAGTTTCTACAGTAATTTGCTCATTGAGTAAAAGTTGTTCAATGTCTAAATCTATACACCTTTAGGATATATTCAATTCATTTTTGGAAACCTCTGTGTATGTGTCACTGTACAATAAGTCAGTCATTTTACTGTTGTAATCACACACATCCATGATAACAATTCCTCCCCCCTTATCCGGTTTCATAATTCTGATTTCATTATTCCCCAAAATATCCTGGAGCAATGTAGTTTCTTGCCTAGTTAAATTATTGGCCCCATTATTATCAAGAAGTTTTTTGTTATTATTTTTGGCAACCACTTTTCTGAATTCATTTTCACAAAGGTTCACATACATTTGTACTGACGGGTGCATAGGGGGAACGAAAGTACTTGGTCTGAGACCTGGTTCAAGGCTCCAGAGAGCACCCCTGCAATACCAGGCTACAATTCTTAACACACTTTTCAGCCACAAAACCAAGACCGAAACACTAAAGGTGGAGGAGTGTCCATATTCACCAAAGATATTCACACCTGCAGGCTAGCTGCCCAACACAATGCATCTGAAATTCTCCAGGTGCAACTAACACTAGGTAAGACTGCAATCCAGATTGTAGCTTGCTACAGATCCCCCACCATGCCCCAAGATTCTCACTACACCTTTCTAAAAATATTGGAAAATATTAAGATACAACCAAACACCCTAATACTGGGTGATTTCAACTACCCTGCCATTAATTGGAAAAAACACTTGGGTACCAACTCCTTTTCCCAATGGTTCTTGGAATTCATAAATTCCAGCACCCTGTATCAACTAATCCATTGTCCCACAAGGGGCTCCAATATCCTAGACCTGGTCATTACCAACATGGGAGATAGATGCTCCACACCAGTGGTCACCCCCTCATTGGTTAGGTCTGGCCATAAGCAAATCACGTTTGACATCCACATCCCACCCCCCACCCCCAGTAAGGAAACCTCCTTAAAAAACTTCTCCAAAGCCAACTTCATGCTACTGAAGTCAAAAGTGACAAACTTCACAACACCCACGCAGACGGGATCTGGAAGTTCGACTGCAGAATCCTACACTAAGGCACTGTATGAGCACATCCACTCGTGCATGAATTGTGCCATCCGAAATAGAACCAATATGCTCTTCTCCAAAAAAAAAAGGAAGCCAGTCTGGTGGTCCCCTGTTATAAACAAACTATACAACAGAAGGAAGAAACTGTTGCAGAAAAGAGGAAAATCCCAGGATGCAAAAAACTCCCTCACTAGCCTCAGTAAGAAGCTGAGATCCCTCATAAAATCCTCAAAAGCTAGTTACGAAAATAAAATTGCCAAAGATTCCCAAGACAACCACAAGGTATTCTATAGTTATGTCAAGAATCTAAATGGCAATGCTCAGATCTGCTCTGAGTTACAACAGAATGGCATTAAATATACTGATCCCAAGGATATTGCCAATATCCTGGCAAACCCCCCTTTCACCGCCTAAAGGGCCCATCTCAATACCAAAAGATTGCCAAATTCCGATAATCACAGCAACACAGATAGAAACCGCATTCTCCAAAGCTAAGAATACAGCATCCATGGGACCAGATGACATTCCAGGCTGTGTACTACATGAACTACAAAATGAAATGGCACCTCACCTTAATGTCATATTTAATCATAGCCTCACCTCAGGCTTCATGCCCACTGAGTGGCGCACAGCTACAGTTATCCTGCTCCACAAGGGGATCCACCTTGGATCCCGGGAACTACCGTCCCATCAGTCTGATAAGCCTGATCTGCAAGGGCATGGAACGCATTATCATGGAACTTATAAACAAAGACATTGGCAACCTTCAAACACTGGGCCCCACCCAGTTTGGGTTTGTGAAGGGCCGATTTTGTCTCCTGAATCTGATTGACTTCTTTGAATCAGTCTCCAGAGCTGTGGACGAGGGTAAGGTGGTCCACACAGCCTATCTGGAC
The DNA here is from genome assembly GCF_019279795.1 of Protopterus annectens. Taxonomy (NCBI): domain Eukaryota; kingdom Metazoa; phylum Chordata; order Ceratodontiformes; family Protopteridae; genus Protopterus; species Protopterus annectens. Next base: position 465,823,189 of record NC_056748.1, read on the forward strand.
CTCGCCAAGGCCTTTGGTACCACCCCCCACTCTGGAATCGTAGATCAACTTCTAAGCTGGGCATAAATCCCTACGTCACTTGATGGATTGCCAACTGGCTTACTGACAGAACCCACACTGTAAAAGTAGCCAACTCCAAATCCAGCTCCAGACAAGTGGAGTACCTCAGGGTTCAGTCCTGGGACCACTTTTGTTTGGCATCTACTTCTCTGAAGTACAGGCCAACACTAAGGGACTCTGGCTAACAAAGTTCGCAGATGACTGCAAACTGGGAGCCATTATTGAATCCCCAAATGATGTGGATATTCTACAAAAGGGCCTTACAGAAACAGATGCCTGGTGCCAGAGCCATGGGCTTAAGCTTAATGCCAAGAAATGTATAGTTATCCCCTTTGGAAAAAAACATGAAACCCATGAATTACCACATGGGTGGCAGGATACTAAACATCAAAAGTGTAATGAGAGACTTAGGGACACAGGTGGACAGTGGTCTCACTTTCGATAATCACATCACCACAACAGTCAGGAAATCCTTCTATGTGGCACACCTCATCACTAAGGGCTTTTCATCCAGAAAAAAAGAGGTTATTGTCCCACTGTACTCATCCCTCATTAGACCCATTATAGAGTATAATGGTATGTACCTCACAAGACATCTGCAACAGCTGGAAAGGCCACAGAAATACCTCACTAAAAGGATCACAGGCCTAAAGCAGATGCCATATGCTGACCATCTTAAAAACCTCCAGCTATACTCTGTGGCATATCATCTACTCAGAGGCGATCTCTGCTTAACATACAAGGCCATGGCAAACCCTGAGCTGTTGGGACATGCTCCACTTAAAGAAATCCCAATCCCTCAAGAGCCACATGCTTCAGGGATCTAAACCTTGTCATCGCAATGAACAAAACATGCTGGAGGGGTAGGTTCCTGACCCAGAGACTCCCCATACTCTGGAATAGACTGCCCATACATGTCAAGCAGAGCGCCTCATTGGCCCTCTTCAAAAGGAACCTTGATGACTGGATGGAAGATAGGAAATTCACCCTGGGGATCATGTCAGTCTCTCTGCTAGACAGGGGTCCAGAGAAGTAAATATTGTGGGAAGAAATATCCAGGGAATTGTTATGGCTAGGCTTGCATAGGCCCTAGGGCCGATAGCGCAGTACCAACTTATGAACCTATTTAATTGGCTTAGATTCCCATGCAACATGCATTGTCCAGCCCCCTCTTGTGTAAAAAGCGTTCCAAATTCAACTTCATAGTGAATACTTTAAACTCCGAAATAGTATTGTCAATGTCACTACCAACTGTTGGCACAAAGTTGAGCCCTTTTGAGAACAGTTCTGCCCAATCAGTACTCAGAGTTGTCCTACTATAATTGTAAATGCTGAAATCATGCTCTAGATTCTTCACAATGGTACATTCATGCATCCCATCCCTTTCATTGGTATCATTCATCACCTCCAATACTGTTGTTGTTGTCTCCCCCTCCTCCATTGATTCTGATAATTCACTTGTCCATACCCTCCATTCCCTATTTTTTTTACTTGAACAAGTAGACCTGGGTCCACGAAGGGGGCCCGATGATGACTTCCTTGAATATTTAGAGCTCAAGTGGCAGATTAAATTAAAGGCATGTCAACCACCAGGGCTCAATGACGAGTTATCCATTAGTTCTGTATTAAAACTAAAATCAGCTTTTTTATGTGATTTTATTAAAGATCTATGTTTTAAATCATACTTTAATACAAAATACATTAATGTCTATGTGGTTGGTAGGTGGCAATTGGTGTGTTGTAGTGGGCAGTTACTGTGATTATGTGTTACTGTCTTTTTAAACTGCTTAATTATTTTACAGGAAATGATGTTTGCTTTGTCAACCAATGGCTGTAAGGATTAGGGTATTTAAATATTACATTTTTTGTATGTTCTTGTTCTGATGAAGTCTTGAGATTTTGACGAAAGCGCTTAACTTTTTTCAATAAATTTTCTGGATTTAGTGCTGCAGTGTTCCTTTGGTGATCCTCTTCATATATTTTGTACTTAACAGAAGACAAAAATTCACTACTGCAAGTTTCACTTAGCTTCAGCTTGTAATGCAGATGTTTGTAGCCAAGCAAGTCTCTCAGGAGCTGAGTATAAAAAAAAAAATATTGCGCAATATAAGTTTTATAGCCCTGTACATTTTAACTAAGACCTCTTTAATGTAGTTTTTTTTTCTATTGTTGCCATCCAGAAAGTATTTCTTTCCACTGAAATTGGAATTTTATGATGGAGGAACTAATTTCATCCTTCTTTAAACCTGCAGATTAATTACATATAGCTATATTTAATAGGTAACGCTTTTTTTCAGGTGGCTGCTACCTTAAGCAGGTTGACTTATGAATTGTCAACTCTTTGTTTATTGACCTCATTTTATCATAAAGGGATGTCACTGAAAGTAATCCTTCCTAACTATTAAAATAAAGGAGAATACTTTTACATTTGTTAAAGGTCTGTTGACAGCTTGCATACTATACCATAAGAACTCACAAGCTCTGGAAATAGATCAAATTACGGACTTAAGAAAGGATGGGAAAATCAAAGCTTGCCTGTCATTAATTTTTGACGTTGCCTAAATAGATAGCTCTGTGTTTTGCCTTTTGCTGTTAGATTTACATAATAAGCCTTTAAATGGCAAGGTTACAAGACATTCTTGTTTAAAAGTTACAATGTCAGAAGTATACTTCAGAAATGTTTATGCCCAGGATGTTTTGAATACTTCCACAGGAACTGAAGCCCACATATGCTACTCTGTATTTTTGATATGGCATTCCATAGTACTTCAGCCTGGCAAAAAATGCCAATAAAAGCTTCATCTCAGTGAAATGCAAAACAGAATGTACTTTTTGCAGAGGCAGGTCTCCCTGAAATCCTACGTGGAGGACTCATTTCATATAACCCTTACTTATGTGTATATTAACATGGGGAAACCTAATGTTTGTAAGCTTCTACTTGATCAGTGCTAAGAATGTTTGTCAATAAAGGGTTGTTGGCTTCTTGTAATCACAGTAGACTCTGAAAAGTGTAAGAAAGTGGATGTTGCACTGGGTTTATCACTTTCTCACTTTTTTTCCCTGAGTTTTTGTGATCTGAGAGTTGGGGTGCGAGTGTGTGCGCATTTATAATTCAGGGTGCAAAAGCAGATTTTTGTGTTTTTCAACCTTGGAGGTGTTTTAGTTGTGATATCCCAAAGTGTTTACATATCTTGGAGTTGAATAGCCAAAATGAGTCCCCTAACGTCACAGTTGCAAAACTACAGAGAAAAGCTGGCAACAGCTTTGGTGCAAGAGATGCTGTAACTTACTCGTTCCATGGGTGGTGCATACTGCTTGGCAAGAATACTGAAAAATAGTAGATGTTATGATTTATTATTACAGTGGCCAATACTCATGAAAATAGCATATTTGGGAGTAAGGTGCTTAATGTACCACTAGATGTTTGAGGACAGGTCACTGTAACAGTTCACTTGCTCTCTCCTCCTAATGGAATTGTAAATTTAAGTCTTTATTTTGAGTGGTTTTACAGTTAGAATGTCTGTAATGGGTACAGAGGATAATGCTATTGAATGCATTACCCTATGAACTTTATTACAAGTCCAGTGCTGTTTCCTCATAGAGAATAGGAATGCATGAGATAACTGGTGGCATTCATAGTCATTACACTAGAAATAAGGGCTTATTGTGCTAGAGGCCAGTTGCGCTTATGCATGGTAGCTTTTAATGAACATATGCAAATAAAAAGCTAATGAGATTTAAATGAGAAATGGTTTAGAACTTCTTATGCTAATAAGACCTCTTCCCACCTGTTTGTGACTCAGTCTTTTTTTGATGCATTGCCATACTGTGCACAGAGGCATTAACAAAGGCAAAATTGCTCCTTTTACAATCTACATTGCATTTGACAAAGATGCTTACTGTTGCTGGCCTAGCTATTTCTTGTTGTGAACTGCTAGTCCTGGCTGATTAAAAAACTACTTCCACTCAGCAGTACTCCCCAGCCAAGAAGGCACAGATTTATACTAAGAATAAACCATTATAGCTTTGATAATGAACAAGTTCTTGATAGATTTGTAAGGGCTTTAGTGAGGTTGTATGGTCTACAGATGGAAACTGGGAGGATGAGTGGCCTTCCTATACCTTTGGATGGTAAGGTAGCCCTTGCTATCCTTGCCACAGGGACCTTCCAGAGACAGACTGGGGACATGGCAGATATATCTCAGGCTTCTGTCTTGAGGATACTTAAACAGTTCCTTGACATATCTTGACATCTGTGGATCCAGTATATTTATATCCCAGTGTCACCACTGGAATTAGCCAGATCCATGATTGCCTTCTAAGGGATGGCACATTTGCCTGAAGTACTTCATACACAAGAGATTGTACCCATTTTGCCACTAGGTCCCCAACAAGACCATGGGGGAGCAGTACCAAAATGGGAAGGGTTACCCTCTCATCAGCTACCAGGCAATGTGTGAAACATTGGGGTGCATCATCACTGTCTCAGCCCAGCATCCTACCAGTTCCCATGATTCTCATGTCAGGCACACAAGCTCACTCTACCACCTCTTCCTGTATGAAGGGGTACCTAATAGTCACCTTGTTGGTAAGTGGAAATTTTAACTGTGTAATTTAATTATACCATGGTAAATGTATTGCTTAGTTCTAAACCACCTTTCCTTTGCTGAGTGTCTCTTTCTCTCTCCCCCTCTCCCTTTACTTTGCTGGTGTTTTCCTGGTGATACAGGCTAACCACATGAGCTGTGGTTGATGACACCTATATTAAACCCTATGGAAGCTGCCAAAGAAAAGAAAAGCACTTCCATGTCTTAGACATAGATTGGCACTGAGTGAGTGGCCTGCTGAAAGATTGTTTCCATTGCCTGGATGAGTCTGGAGGGCGGGGGGGGGGGGGGAGTGCCCTTCAGTATGACCCTGCAACTGAATGCAGGATGCTTACACAACATGGTCATGTGCCAGTTTGGTAGTAAACTGCCCCATGTTGACACTGCAGTTCTCACTATAGGTCCTTCCACAACTGATGATAATATTGGTGGCCAGCTGGCAGTAGTAAGTAACCCCCATATGACCATCTCATGCACTGTATATGGCTGTGCTGGGAAAGAGGTGGCATCTAGTCCACATCTAAGACCATGACATTCAGGTCAGTATTACCTTCATTAGAAAAATCACAGTAATTGATGCATGTAGTCTTATGTGTGGGCAATGCTGTATGCTTCAAGATCTATCATTGTGTATCAGACAGTCCATCTTTATAGTTACTCATGGATTATATGTCTGTTCTATTTATTGTCAGCACCATATTGTCTGAGTCGTACTTGATTGCTCACCTAAGATGTGTGCAATGAATGGGATTGACAGCATTTAAGGAATGTGTAATTTTGTACTGTATTCTGCATGTGTTTTGTACAAGGAATGTTGTGAAATATGCACGTGCTGCTTCTGCTGGAATTTTCATTGCTTAATTGCTTGCACTACTTGACTGTGTAGCTTGAAGCAGTGTATGTATTTCATCATATATTGTATTCCACCTTGCAGTCTTCAAGAGGTGCTTCTTCCACAATAAAGGAAGATTGTGAAAAGTTTCTGGTGGTGTGATCTAATGTTTCTTTTCTGATAAATAAATATTTTTTAGTAAGGTACTGCACATCCGATATTAATTCATTTTGTCAAAGACACCAACCCTTGTGTCATCAGAAGTAACAGCAATCCTAATTTGTGCAGTGCTGAGGGTGAAGTGGTAACAGTGCTAGTTGTGCTGGCATAATGTATACGCCTGTAATCCTTTTTCTCTGTGTGTGTTAGGCCCTTAATACTGTTATAGCAGCCTGCTGCTCTCCTCTTCCATTTTTAAACTTCTGTTATCATGTTGACTTTTTATTGCAAATATTAGCATTATTTAAATCCAACATACTGTGCTTAATAGGCCCTCAATACTGTTTTACCTTGCAGTATGCAGATTCCCCTCCCCCCTTTATATATTTATTTATTTAGTTAATCTTTCCTTCCTGTTGTAAGCATTAGCATTACTCAAGTCAAACAGATGCTGCTAATTAGGCCCTTAAAAAATGGTCTGCATTGTGGTCTGCAGATTCCCCACCTTCCTTTTTAATGTCTTGTTATTTTAACCCTAGTTCTAATAAAGTACATGCTGGTGAATTGTCACAAGTGATATTTTCAATAGTTGCACTGTGTACTCTGGCTTACAGTGAGGTCCAATGTGTCATGCACATCATTTCCTAAAGTACTGTGGGTGATGGTGCCTGTGATCATGAGGAAGTGCTAGCATGTGAGCTTGATGCTCACTTGCTGCAATGACATGACCTACTGGATGCAGGTGATCCTTCAGATAGTGATCTCACAGTGCTACATGCTCTAGACCTTGAATGGGAGGTTCTGTAATGTGTAAGTGAACAGCTACAAAGCCTGCCTATTATAATTTGTGTTGCATCTCCCCATGTTTTCCAGTACTTTCATGAGAATCATGTGGTGTGTGACCACCTTTGCCCCATATGTTCAGTCTTCAGTCATATCTACCACTGTTTCTTGTAGGTCTTGACTAGTTTATGTATGGTGCTGGAGATGGCTACTTGGTGTGCCACCATACTGCGCATGAGTGTGACCATGGTATTATCCCTGCTCTCAACCATTTCCATGTACTTTTGGAAATGGAGTACTAAAAGGTGAACATGACTGACTGTGGTAGTGGAATGAGCCTGAACAATGTCACACACACATGCTGCTTGGAGCTAATGATTTTCGTATGTCTGGAGGTACCTGTACCTGTGCCTCACACTCCTTTGCACAGGTGTTATAGTCAACACTGTAACCTCTGAGATTGTAACATCCTCCTGAAGGTGATTCTGTGGTTGAGGAAACACTGGTGTTGCAGTACTCTGCAATGAAGTGTCCCCATCTACTTGACTATGTGACCTTGTCACTAACTGCAGAGTTATGCATCTGCTGTGGGGTGTGTGATCCTGCTATTACACTTGGCAACTGTGTGGCACTGTCCTCAGTCTGTTCCATAAATATAACTTATTTTATTCTCGACAGTTATTCTGCTGTTGATATCTTCCAGATGTACTGGTACAGTGGAACTGCTCATTTCTACTGTTGATCCTGGGAAGGAGTAAATTGGTAAAATTATTACTAAGACTTTGGAACACAACAATGAATATTGTATAATAAGGTGTAGAGGACACTCATCATGCTCACTCAGATCACTTTTCCTGATGGGCAGAAACGGAAGATTCACCTGGTGATAAGAATTGTCAAATGTTAGATCTAATCAGTTAACCTATGTAGTAATTTTCAGTATATGAATTGTCAAAGGGTACACTAACCTTCCTAACTGGATGACTGGTTGATGCTGCTGAGGTGAATAATTACTAGTGCCCACACCACCTCTGATTTATGTCTGTAGCATCCTCATCGGTGTCAAAATCCATTTCCCTGTATGGCTTGAAGAAATTCTTGATTTATATGTCAAAGGGATAAATATAGTCCCCACTGGTACTGCTATGGACAACTGAATTCTGCCTAGCCTTTATTCTTGTACATCCCAGTATGTCATTGACCCTTTTTTTGCATTGTGTCAATGTGCAGTTTCTCTCCCCAACTGGGATTTCTATCCAAAACCACTTGGTTCCACACCTTTCCTTTCTCTGTTTGATTTGGTCCCCCTTTGCCAAACAAGCACTTGACATATGTCCTGAGTGCCCCCATGAGGATCTAGTCCTCATCAAGGATGAAGTTACCTTTAATCTCTCTGCATTCCTGCTGCTGCATCATACATTCAGCTAAAACAACATACAGAAGTACACTTAGTGAAACTTGATACAGAAGGAAACCCACTTATACCTGCAGCAAAGCAATGAAGACATCCTCCTAAGTAAATGTATTACTACACATCTGCAATCATAGCCCCTAAGTCCCTTGCCATACCATGTTTACAACATAAAAAAGAACCATGAAATCTAAGTTAAAAAAAGCATACCTAGCATTAACATGAGGAATGAATACAACATTTGTAGTAATTTCAGTGCCCTATCCTGAGAGCATATAACATTCGTATTAATAAAGTGAAGCAGATGTCCACACATGCTTCTATTCAATGTACTGTTAACCTTTTCCACCGGTACCCTGTACAGCATCATCAGTAAATGAAAGCACCACTGTAAGTACCAATCATTTCCAGTATGAGCATATATTTGGTATGACAATCTGCAGAGGTTGAGAGGTGACAAGCTGGACCAGTGGGTATTCCAGGCTCAGGAGAGAAGGCCAGAATTTTACAGTGAGCAGTTTCCCTTTTCCTTTTTCCTCTTTTTATTTCCTGAGGTTTGTAAATAGGTTTGTAAATGTTAGGATAATATTGTGAAAGTAAAAAACACAGGCATGTACACCTAGAAATGGATGTGCACATCCAAACATATTTGTATATATGTGAAATACATATTAGTAAATATACATAAGCATATACATATCTATATATGTTTAATTACACATGTATATACTTGTATGTAGATCTTTAGTTATCAATATATGTGTGTGTGTCAAGATGGAAACAGTATTAAGTGTATCAAAGTTGAGGAAGTCATTACATCCTGCAGCTTTTGATTGTAGTAAAGAAAGTTAAGAAGAACTAATACTACAAAGTAAAAAAAAAATGTTAGTGACTCCACAGAAATCAATCATTCCAATTGGCATTTAGGTTAGGAGGCCCTACTATGCTGTTTACTAACTGTATCATATCTAATTTAAAATGAAAAAGGTTATCTTACACATCTAAGTACATAAGTATGTGATATGTAAACAGCTAGGCATCCCTTTTGTTGTTCTTTCTGTAGCAGAAGAGGACTATTCATATAATAAGGGGCAAACTCAGAGACAGGTTCTCAGTTATTCAAGAGTGCTTGTGAGTAGGCAGACATTATTCATGCTTATGAAATCATTATGTAGGAATAAGTAATGCATTCTATTTCAACTAAAGTGAAAGCAGTCTTATTTTAAAAAAAAGTCATTCAGATATAAAGAGAAATCAAAGTAGACTTGCAGAAATGCTATAATACAAATAACCCTTCCAGCACAGAATGTACCAGCACCACATTGCAAACTATTTACTCAGTATAAAATATATCTCCATTTAAGTTCTTGTATATGCCTATTAGATGTTTAATAGGCACTGTCAGTAAAGTATGTGTGTATGAAGGAACACCTCATTGTGAGTAATTTATATTGGGTCTACATTCAATCAGCGAACGCTTAAAAAAGCGAACGCTGATTCATCGACCCTATTTAAGCGAAAGCTTACAATCCCGAACAGTCGGAACAACGATTTTTTTTTCCCCAGGGAAAAAAATTGCTGTTCCACCAAAAAAAAAATCTTAAAACAGAATATAATGTGGAGGGCTGTGCCCCCCACACTTAAATATACCAACTCCGAGATTGCACCACAGTGGAGGAAATGGCAAACTCCCGAAACCGGCCCAGCAATTTTTTTTCGCTTTCACTTACATAGGGTTGATTAATCAGCATTCGCTTTTTTAAGCATTCGTTGATTCAATATAGACCCTTTATATTCCCTGCTTTGCGTGTTTTTTTCCGTCCCTCTGTTTTTTTTTGTTTTTTTTATTTTTATTTATTTTTTTGTAATAATGTGTTTTGTATTTTTTCTTTCTCTACCTTTAATATTCTCTTTCCCATAGGTCCAGGGATCCCAAGAGCAGCCCAAACACATTTCACCCAAGTCAGGGAACATGCATAAAAGTTTATTTGGGGGGAATATAATGGGTTATGCATTTGAAGGTTAGGGAGATTTAAATAGAAAGCATTTTTTTTTTTTAGTTCTGGAGAATTATATAACATTTTTAGCTTTGGCAGGTGTAAACAGTGTGTTAGTTGGCTAGTTACTTGAAAAATGAAGATTTGAGGAATAAACAGCTGTTTGTGTATATGAAACTGGGTAGCAGCACACTTGCTAAAGAAGCAGACTTTTTATGTAATGTGATTAGAAACAAATAAGGATGGGAAATTTATTGATAAATACGGAAAGGGAAAAGTGTATATTTTTGCAACTCTGATTTTTCAAAAATTTGAATTGTCCGGCTTATATATGTTAGTCTGTTCTGACAAACTGTAAAAGTATGAGGAATAAGACTCAGGGTTTACAAAACTACAAGCACTGTTGGTGACTCCCTGTTGGTTATTTTTCCCAGCCACCCACTGTCCCATTCATTGATCTGTTTTATAAACTTGGTGAGTTTAAGCTGCCCCCTTACTGGAAATTGAGCTTTTTAAACTCCACCCTTTCTACACCACTGTTTATATCTTGAATTATTTATTTTCCTTTCCTTGTGCTTATTAAAAAAAAGTGCATTCTGCCTCTTATTGTTTGTTCTACTGATTTACTTGCTCTGCATTCATTACCTGCCTAGTTGTTGGATAAAGTAATGTATTTTTACACTCTAGCAAGCTCTTTTCTGTGTTTGTACATCAAGAGGACAGTGAATTTTCCATCTAGTGTCAGTGGTGGCAGCCTGGTTTGTATAGATTAGGGAAGTACACCAGAGATTCCTGCATGTAGTTGTTTTATTGGCCGGAGGGCTAGAGGGTGTTCTAGTCAGCTTACCTTCTATTTAGTGCCTTTATTTCTGCACAACTGAGAGGCTCTTGGGTCATTTCTACAAAGTGAAATACTTTTATTCAATAATCGCACTTTAATAAGCTGTTTACAGTATACAGTTCTCTCATATGCTTATTGCCTTTCCTTAAGTTTGTTTGTTTGTGGTAACATTTCACTCTGGACACTTTCTTGCTGTGCTTTTACATTAGGAGGACTAGGATTATTCATCTGTTGTCAGTAGGTGTTTACCTGATTTATCTGAGCTGGGAAATACACATAAAGGCTCTAAGTGTAGTCATGTTATTGGCCAGAGGGCTCAGTAGTCAGTTTTCTATCTTTCCAGTGCTGGTATAAATTCAGTACATTTGCACAGAACTCCTGACTGTGCTAGTGCCTTATGCAGATGCAAACATCTGGAAACATTGCTTGTTTTCATTATACTGTTAAAGTTTACTGTGCTACTTTTTTTTTTTTCGCACTTCTTTAAAGTTGCATTTTTAAACTACTCTAAGGGTTGCAGTTCTGTACTGAAATACATTGTATTTAGTGTTTCTTAGTCTTAGGCATCTGTTTGAGATTCCTTAACACTTGGGCTTGAAAGCAATCATTTTTACATTAAGAAGGTTAAAGTTTTCACCCTTGGGGAAGGGGAGGGCTGATTTCACCAATCTAAGCTGGTAATTGCAGGTGGAAAGCTCATTGTGTGCTTACCTGAATGACCTTAGGACATAGTATAAAACTTGCTTTTTTCTGATCTTTCCTTCATGCAGCCATGATTACTGGTGACTTGTATATGTATAATCACCAAAAGTTGAAATTTCCCTATAAAAACACATTGGAACTTTACCACAGTTCTGTATTGCTCACAGGGCAATTCATTTGCATGGTGAGCAGCATTTATGCATTTTAGTTAGGACTATTTAGGTCTACCTTACTTTATTATGCTGCTCAGACAGCATCTGGTTTGGTGCTGGGTAACAACTCTGGTTGGGTTAGCTGCAGATTACACCAAGTAAGCACTCACTTCATCTTTTTACAAACACCCTCTACTCCTATCCTTTCATTTACATATTAGGACCTACAACCATGGATGCGCACTTTTCTGCTATCTCTGCATCCAGCTGGGTGGACATGGGCATACTCAGGCAATGTAACAATTGACTTATCTACAATGGCAACCACTTAATTCTGGGAGAGACAAATACAGTATGTGAGAGATATAGTTGCACACTGACACTGGAGGCTAAACTCTCACATAACCGGAAACAAAACTATGAGACAGCAATCCGTCTCTGCTAGGTTGACAGTCAAGTTGTGAACAGGACTCGGCACAAGGAATTAAAAACTGTTTATTGAAAGTACACTAAACAACGTGGTAAGTGCTTTCATCTGCAAAAGCAGACTTCTTCAGACCACTTTATATCAATATGAAATACATATTTAAAAACTTTTTGGCGCGAAATTCATTAGTAATTAAGCAATCACTTCCTTTTAAAGTGCCAGTGCAAATATTATATTAACAACACAATAAAACTGCGCTGAATACACACTGTGCAAAATATCAATGAAGGGGTCATAACACCAAAAAAATATAACAAATAAATAAATAAAGAAAAAGGAGGTGTGAAAGACTAAATGTCACTAACATCACATATCACACAAACTACGTATGTTGGTTTTAAAATTCAACATAACAAACCTCTTATAATAACTGCAATAAAGGTTTAATAGAAATAAATTCATTGATACCAGGGAACTTTGTGGCATTAGTCATCATCTGCCACATACTTTCTCTTTTTCCAAGAAGTGCTTTGAAATGACCACCCCGTGGTGAACTAACTACCTGATCAATTATGGCAAATCTGAATACATGAGTGTCACCATGTTCCTTTATATGTCTGTATAAGGCATTTTTGGTGTCTTGCACCTTAATTCTATACAGATGTTCATAAATCCGCTTTCTAAATTGCCTTTCAGTTTTCCCAATATAGAAAGCTGTACAGGACACACATTTAGCAAGATATACTATATTGGTGCTATAAGAGTTCCCTTTCTTAAACTTAATATAAGTCCTATTAATATCATTCAATATACATCCCTTGCTCTCGTATATAGCAAAACATTGTCTACATGAACCACATTTTTTGGTAAAGGCATCCTGTTTCACAGGGTTCTGATTGTTTTTAGCACTCCCCAATATTCTTTTTATGTTAAACCCCATTTTATATGCACAACATGGTCAATCACCAACTACATTTTTCACTTCTTCATCAACAATTAATGCATTCCAATGTCTAAACAAAATGTTTTTAATTTCATTTACATGTGGAGAGAACATTAATACGCATACTTTGTTGGGCTCAAACCTATCCACTTTACATGACTGAGAAACATTGTTATAGTTGTGTACTGTTCCTAATATCGGAGGGGTATTTTTTACCCCATTCTTTTATAACATAAAAAGCAACGTCATTCAATAATAGTAAAGGGTAGCCCCTGTTGATGAACATATTCTTTATAAAATTTATTTCTTTGACCATTATATCATAATTAGAGGACATCCTTGCCACCCAAATACATTGTCCTTTAAAGATATTTCTTAATATATGCTTAGGGTGATTACTTGAGTATTCCAAATACCCATTTGAGAATGTTTCTTTTCTAAAAATCTCTGACTGAAACCCAGAGTCAGTGTGTCTTATATACGTATCCAAATAAGCAATGCCTTCCTTATTAACTTTATGCGTAAATTTAAAAAAAACTACTGGACTGATTTAGATGTACCATAAATTCATTAAAAAGTTCACCTGGTCCATCCCATAACAGGAACATATCGTCCAAGAATCTTGTATAATATACAACATGTTGAAAATATATACTATTAAATAAACACTGATTCTCCCATTCCAACATAACTAAATTCGCAAAAATAGGAGCACATGAAGCCCCCATGGCCACGCCTCGTGTCTGTTTAAAATACTCCCCTTCAAAATAAATGAAATCATTATCCAATACCAATTCCATCATGTCAGTTATCAGATTAATACGGTCCCAACTAAGGTTAGAATATCTTCTTAAGCTCTCACTAAAATATTCAAGGCCTTCTGTTTTAGGGATGCAAGAGAATAAGTCTGACATCTATGGTAATGTATAGCAGGCTCTTTTTCCATTTGTCTATGGTAATGTATAGCAGGCTCTTTTTCCATTTGTCTATAGTAAGATTAGACAAAAACATCCATGAGTCCTTTATAAGGTGCGGTGTATTCCCATATATATGTTTGACCCATCTATCTATAGCTACTCCTATATTGTAGGTCTTAGATTTACTGCCCGAAATAATTGGGCGAAATGGAGGGTCAACAATATCCTTATGGATTTTAGGTATGCCTACTATTGTTGCAAGCACAGGGAAATCGACCTTTAAAAAGTTGTAAGTGTCTAGCATAATCCTGTTGTCAATAAGAAACTCTTCCAAGGCTAGATCAATCTTGTGATATCCTATGTTGACTTCATTAAGAGACACTATTTCATAATTTCCTGTCTCATTTAAAATGCTTTGTATCTTGTTGACATAATCCATAGTGTTGAACAAAACTATCCCAGCCCCTTTGTCGGGTTTCATAACCCATATATCTTTATCACTGACCAACTCCTTCAAACACTTCCTCTCTTTAGGGGACATTGTCATAGAAAAGAAGAGGTCTTACTTCGCTGGTTATATCTGTATATATCTAAACAAGTGAGATCCTCAAAATTTAAAACATTTCTATGTGCCATAGGTATGTAAGTACTTTTTTTCTTAAGTGTTTTTAAAGGTAGCAGCTCGACATTCTTTTGCATAGTAAGTGCCAAATTGAGCCTGCGACAAAATAACCTTATCTCTGCTATCATATCAGTCAGGTTAAATTTAACTGTTGGTATATATTTCATACCTTTCATGAATAAAGAAAAATGTTCTTCCTGGATATTTAAACTAGTATAGTTAAATATTTTCATATCTTTATATACAATTACCACCTCCATCATCTGGTTTATTGTATACCAACACAGGTTCTATTGTGAAAACAGCTTCCGGCTGTGGGGATAAATCATAATTATTTACTAGGTCACTATTTACCATCTGTTTTGATGGTTCCTTTGTCAAGAATTCCTTTTGTGTGAAGGTGTGAAATATCGTCCCCCCTGAAAATTTGATCCAATTTCTTTGTGGGTCTCCCACCTATCTGAGGCTTCATAATGATGTTCCCTATCAGTCTCTGATTTCCATAGGTATGCCCTATGATAGTGATATTGTTCCATGTCTCGTGACAATTTTTTATTCTTTCTATCAAATATTTTGGCTGCTCTGTTTTCTGCTATTTAAATTGTTTTTCATATAAATCCTTCCATTGGGGGAACACTAAATCAGTTACAATGTCATTATTTAACTTCTCCAACTCACTAACTAACACACTTAATTTCTCATCATTCTTTTTTATAATTAAGTTCATAAAACTAATACCAAAGCTATCAAACATTTTATTGAACTCCATCATAGTATCTATATCCAAATTTATTCCCATAGGCATTTTAAAAAACCTTAAGCCCATTGGTACAATACCTAAATTAATACATTTCAATAAATACGCGTTGTCAATTTTAACACTTTTAACAGCTAAAAGTAATTTCCCTAAACCAAATATCATATCTTTCACTGTACCCTTATGGTTATTACTGTCAACCTAGCAGAGACGGATTGCTGTCTCATAGTTTTGTTTCCGGTGTTGTATTAAACTCTCACATAAAGCAGAAGACAGGTTGTCAGCAACTCACACACATCACTTACCACACCCACAAAGGACCACACACACAGATCCACATATGCAGAGGTGTTTACATGTATGTTACCCAAAGCTCAATGGCTTGTTAGGTGCAGTCCTCAGAAACTTTGCATGCAAATAAAACAATTCCCATCACAACACATAAAGCCACATGTTATTATGCTTCAAGTACCAAGACCATAAGGCAAAGCACTCTACAACCCAATATTCCGGTCATAGGAGACTCCATTGTAAGAAACACTGATGTCCCTCTTACTAGGCTTGGTAAGGGGAAGATTACAGTTAGTTGCCTGTCAGGGGCCAGGATTCGCCAGATAATGCAAGCACTCGGGTCACTCTCCCCCAAGTACCATTATGACTCCATAATGGTCCATGTGGGTGTGAATGACTTGAGATGTACCACCTTGGACAATATGGAGAGAGACCTGATTTGAGATCTCAGAATGTGTGTCACAGGCAGGTATGAGCCTAGCATTGTACAGCATTATACTGTCTCCAAGGGTGATGTCACAATACCAGCAGAAAATGATTGGCTTTAACAATTGGCCTACCTACTGGTATCATTCCAAAGGGGTCCAGTACTTGTCAGCCTGGGAGGACATGGTTGGCAGGCCACACTGCTTTGCAGAGATGGTCTTCACCTGTCACATCTAGGCTTTTAGATATTGATCAAAACATTATCCACCCCTATAGTGCCATTTTTTTAGGCATTGCCAAACAGACAAACCTTCCAACATAGTAAAAGCTACTCAAGATAAGCTCAAGATGCTGCTGCTCAATGCTAGGAATCTAAAAAAGAAACTGCACTCCCTGAAAGATCTCCTCAACCTGGAGACATCTGTGCAGTTACTGAAACATAGTTCAAAGCCACAGAAAGTACTCTGGCAGTGTGTGGCTATAACATCTTTCATACATTCCTACCATCCACTGAACATGAAAGAGCAAAAGGTGGAGATGTATCTGTATAGATGAAGGATAGGCACACCTCAAGACATGCTTGAGCTACTCCATGTCCAACTACCCATGGGACAAATATGTTGCCATATTCTTGCTAGCTACCATGAACCAGGAAACCCATACATTATTCCTGAGGTTACTATAATCGCTCACCATTCAGCTTAAGACTATACTCATGGGCAATTTTGACTACCCATCCATTAATTGGGAGGCACACATGACCATTAACACGGAGGCCGAAAGATTTCTTGACTTCATCAATTCAAATGCTCTGGAGCAGCTAGTCTGTACTCCCACTAGGGGAACAAATGTCTTAGATCTGGTAGTCACAAATATGGGAGAATGTTACTCCCCTCCCCAGTGTGATGTTCTAACTGGTAAGGTCAAATCACAAAGTTGTCTCTCTTGAAATAAAGGTAAAACTAATCCCCACACCTTACTCCAAAATCTTTAAAAACTTCTCTAAGGTAAATTATCCCCTTTTAAGGGACAGCATAGCTTGTTTCCAAGCACTGACAAATCCAGAAAATGCAGAAGTAAGAGGGAATGTGCACAGCAGAGAAAAACGTCCCCCATTACTCTAATCAAGTGAATCAGAAACTAGTCAAGTCTCTGAAAGCAGACAGGTAGAAATACCCTCCAAAGTTAAAGATGATCATAAGGCATTTTTTCAGTTATGTCCAGAATTCTAAGGACAATGCCCAACGATGTACGGAATTAGTTGTAGATGATATCACCTATACTCAGCAGAAAGAAGTTGCAAATCTGTTAGCCAACAAATTCAGCTCAGATTTCTCATCCCCATCACCCCTGGTTCTCCATGAAAGAAATACCCTCCACCACTCCACTACCATTTATCACCAAACAGCAGTTTGCCACTGTGCTCTAAAAGCTAAAAACTTGGTTTCAGTGGGACATAATGGTGTACCAGACTGCCTCTTAAACATCCTAAAACAGGACTTTTCAGGCCCATTAGGATCTCAGTTTAACCACAGCCTCCAGACTAACTTTGTCCCAGTTGAATGAAGTACAGCAACATTCATCCCTCTGCATATAGGAGGACCATTTGCTGACCTGGGAAATTACAGACCCATAAATTTGACTAAATTGTGAGGCCATGGAAAGAATAATCATGGACCTGATAAATAATGACATAGAAAACCTCCAAACACTTGACATGACCTAATTCGACTTTGTCAAGGGCAGGCCATGCCAACTGAATCTGGTGGATATTTTTAAGAAAGTCACTAAGGCAATGGATAAGGGTAAAACAGTACACTTTGCCTACCTCATCCTGGGCAAGGCATTTGACACAGTTCCCCACTCAGATAATATAAACTCACAAAACTGGGTATAGATCTCTGTCACCAGATGAATATTACCTTCAGGACACGTGGTTAAAATTAATGAATCCAGATCAGCAAGAGGCCAGTTATGAGTGCCACAAGGCTCAGTGCTGGGACCACCCTAGTTTGGAATATACTTCTCTGAAGTCAAGGCTAATGTGGAAAGCCTCTATATGATAAAGTTTGCTGATGACTGCAAGCTGGGGGCTATCACTGAATTCTCCAACAATGTAGATGTCCTTCAGGAGGGTCTAGATCAGACATACAATTAATGCCAGAACCACTGGCTAAAACTAAATGTGAAAAAACACATTATCATACCTCTGCAAATTACATCATCAGTAGCACACTGCCAAGAGTAGATTTGGAGGTGAGAGATCTAGGTACACAGATGGATAGCTGCCTGAACTTTGACCACCATGTGTTCACAGTGGTGAGGAAGACCTTCTGTATGGTACAACTTTAAAGGTATGGCATCCATATCCAAGGAAATGTATAGCCCCTCTGTACACAGCCCTCATTAGATCAATAATTGAGCACAATGGGCTATTTGGCATGTACTTGACTAGGCACTTACAGCAGCTGGAGTGACTTCAGAGGTTCCTCACAAAGAAAATGCAGGCTGTAAACATGTTCTATGTGGTTAGACTAAAAACCCTATCCCTTTACTCTGTCTCCTACTTGACTATTAAGGGGTGACCTATGCCTGACTTACAAGGCACTCACAAATTTAGCCCTGATGAGGATAAGTCAAACAGCATGAGGGACACGCATCCTCAAGTCAAACAGCATGAGGGACACCCAATGTAGATATCTAAACTTAAGCCAGTGACTCAAGCAAAACATGTTGGAGAGAAAGATACATGTCTCAGAGATTGCCCCTACTTTGGAACATGCCTCCTATTCACATTAAGCAGAGTCCTTTCCTGGAACTGTTCAAATGCAATTTGGATCAATGGATGAAGAATCTCAAATTCACACCTGGGGTAATGCCTGTGACAAAGGGGGATATTGCCAGAACAGATGTCTGGAATTTTGTAAATAATTGTCATTTGTGAACATCAACATCATCTATATAAGATGCTTGTGTTACAGTTCTATTAAAACTATATGTAATGTGTATATCAAACTGGTCCGTTAAAAAGATATTTTATAAAGTGCTTATGCTTAAAATGTAGCCACAGTGTGCCCTGCTGAAAGAGAACAGAAATGTACATGCACTATTGTAACTGTTTAAATGTATATATTTTAACAGTGGAAAATAGAATACAGGAGGTAACTTCAGAAAAATAGCTGAATTAAATTACTTTATAGCCTAGGCTGGAGACATAATGTCTGTACTAGGGAGCTTTCTGAATTGTTAGAGTAAAATAATTACTAGTATTGAAATGTGGAGGAATATTATTTGTTTTATGACTTCTAGCATCTGCCAAAGATCTGAGGTATATGTATTTTTGCAGGCAGATGCTAAATACTGCCAGCTTCTAGCAGCAGGGGTTTCACCTCGGATAGAGTCAGATGACAAGAAATTGTCATCCTGCAAGCTATCCCAGCAGTAATATTTGAGATATTAATTTAAAAAGTCTCTTAGAGAGAGAGCATTCTGTCTTGGACATGACGAGAACCATTCACCACATCTGCCTTGTTCTGATGAAGTAAGTTTCTAGGGAACAGTACAATTCTCCTGGATATAGTCAGGAATATAGTAAAGCTTAATTTAGATATTTTTCTTTATTTGAGACTGTCCTGCAATGTTGTTTTAAATAATTCCTGTGATTTTGAACTCTGATGTCACTGTGAATATATACTAAGTATTTTCTTGTTCTTTTATTATTTATTATTAAATATATTTAAACCTTTCATTGTGGCTGATCTGATCTGTCTAGAGATACTTAAGATTTGAGGGTACTTGCATATTTATTTGGTGACACTGTGTGGGCCACTCCTAATAGCCTTGCTCTTAGACTACCATTTGGATTAGTATTAATATTGCACAGTAAGATTGGACACCCTTTGTTAAGGGCCTTAAAGCAGCTGATAGGGAGTTGGCTGGTAGCAGTGATAACTAAAAAGATGGCATAGCTAGTAAACCTGCACCAGCCTTTCGTGTGTGTGTGTTTGTGTGTGTGTGTGTGTGTGTGTGTGTGTGTGTGTGTGTGTGTGTGTCAGCTACTTGAGAAGGGACACAAAGCACTGGTTGGACAGAGAGGATGCTGGAGGTCTTGGCTTGGCCACTCAGCTGAGATCTCAACTCTACAGCTGTGCTGGTGGGGAGTCTTATTGGGGGTCTGGAGAATGAGGGAGAAACCAGCCTCAGACCGACTGTGGTCTCTGTATGCTCTTGAGGGAAATTGCACTTAATACAGAGAGCTGGATCTGGAAATACTGTGTGTGCACCTGTTATCATCCCAGTGTATGTCCCCCACTGCTGTCAGTGGTGAGGATTAAGGTTCCTTGATGACTGGTCCAGTGGTGGGTCATCACAGTGCCCATGTCCCTTATAGACTAGGGTACTCTGTAAGATGCTCAAGGCGTAGGCATAAATCAGTGCCATCCTCTTGCCCCTAGGGGTCATGTATTGGGTAAAATCAGGTTTTATTTGGCTAGGCTTGTAAGTTCTGTCAAACCAATTGCCTAGTAATCTCCTATGAATCTATAAATGATTTATCTGCAGTTTCTTCTTGTCTGGAAAAAATCTGCTTTAAATAACTTAGTTTCTTTTATTTAACAAATCACTACTCATTCTTTATAGTGTGTATATGATTGTTGATACTTTTTACCAGGGCTACGGCCACTGGCATTGTTTTGAGGAGATGTGCATTGCTGCATTCTCAGAACCTCCCAGATAATAACAAAGTTATGATTTTAAATTCTCTCTCTTATAGAGATTTAGTGTTTGGCTCCTCTGCAGAGGTGATGGAAAAAGTGTGATGAAAGGGGCAAGCTGATCCAAGAAATCTCTTAAGATTTTTCAGCCTTTCTTTTCCAATGTTTTCAATCTGATTTTGGCAAAAAAAGAGAGTAAACAACCTCAACCCAATACAGGTAAGCAGAAATGTAAGGAGGGCAGTCAAGCAAGTCTGAATGACTATTCAAGAGACCGCATGGACCCCTTCTCACCCTGGCCCCTTTTTTTCTTCCACAAAGTCTGAATCTCAGTTGTTCTCTTTGGTAACAGTTTCAGACAAATAGGTTCTGAAACTTACTCATCAAGGTTACAAATGGCAGGGGGAGAAAATTCCTTCTTTCCGGGGGCGGGGGGGGGGGGGCATTCCTTATTCTCCAAATCTAACTCTTTTTGTTTCCACTGGATCTTCATCACATGCAGTCCCAAGGAGTGACCAAACCATTTCCTCCTTCCCAGGTGAAGAAAGTTTTTTATTCAAGGATGTTCCTAATGCCAAAGAAAAAAAATTCCTGGAGGCCAGTTCTGGATCTTTCTTTCCTAAACCTGTTTGTGATAGTGCCCAAATTCAAAATGGCATTTCACAACCTGTTAACTTTTTCTTCCTCTTCAAGTTTCCTGGTAACACTAAACTTACAAGATGCTTATCATATCCCTATTCATCAAGACTTCAGAAGTTTTGTAATGTTTTGTATGTCTGGATCATATTATCAGTTCTCTGCTAGTATTTACAAAGTGTCTAGCTCCAGTTATAGCTTATTGCAGGCTACAGGGTTTCCACATTTTTCCAAACTTGGATGACTTGCTTGTCTTTAGATGGTATTCATCAAAGTGTCGGGAATCTCTCTCTCGGAAGAGACATCTCTTATACAAGCTGGGATTCCAAGAGAACATTCAAAAATCTTTCTTGACTCCTTCATACATGATTGTGCTCTTGTGTTGTAAGCTAGACACCTTAGTTCAAAGAGCTTTCCTTCCACGGGGAAAAAAATAGATTTTTACCTAGATCTGTTTCTAAGGTATTCCACTCAAACTTCAATCGCTGTGAGGGACTACCTCAAGATTTTGGTTCTCAAGGCATCTATGATTCTAATGATACCCCTGATAAGACTTCATGTGAGGAAGATACAGTGGTATCTGAAGTCTCTTTGGTCTTAGCATCAACACCCTTTATCTTTTCAAATCCCAGTGCTGTAGTTTGTCAGAAGAGAAATCTTGTGGTGGAGACAACAGGTATCCTTAAATTCAGGACTCTCCTTCCTGAACCAAATCCAGCAAATTGGTGACCTAGGCAGTTGCCTAGGGTATGCTGACTGGGTGAGAACCTGCTGGTTGGCTGGAGGGGGCCCATCCACAACATTAATTAAAATTAAAAAATGTTTTTCCTTTTTCCTATTTCATCCTGGCATGTTGCTCTGTGTGCATACTGCTTTGGAAATGAACACATACAGAGCACTGTATGAGATTTCTTTTCTGAAGTGGAGTCTTCCTCTTCCATTTGAAAAGATTTATTTACTTAATTATAGAGCAGAAAACTTGACTTGTGGATTCTTACAGCAAAGCAAGCAGTTACGTGTGTGTGTGTGTGTGTGTGTGTGTGTGTGTGTGTGTGTGTGTGTGTGTGTGTGTAATGGCCTTGTTAGAAAGGGCAGTTAAGTTAATTAACGTCCTTGAGCTCAAATCCTGTACCTTGTGTACAGCAGGTGATGGCCTTAATCCTGTACAGCAACTGTCGGTTGGCTGAAATGTTTAAAATGTGTACTTTTGTCGATTACTGGTTCATGCATTTTATTTCATTGCTTAATGGAAATAAAATGTTCAAAACTACAAATTTAAAATACACTCCAATAAATGTTGCTTTATTTATCAAGAAATGCATTAAATCAGGAAGGTAAATCAAACAACATATGCACTTATGCATGGTACTAAAAATGTATTCAGAGGACCTGTGATTTGAAAACATCCCAGGGACCAAGTTGCACTTAATCTGCAACTGACTGGGTGCATTTTCTATGAATGTGAGTTTGAGTTAAAAGCATTTTCAGTGAATGTGAGTTTCAATGCACTTTCAATGAATGTGAGCTTCAATTAATTTTCACTGAATGTCAACTTCAAGGAAACAGAAGTTTAGTGTTGCTAAAGCAATGTGTTTTTAGTGTGCAGCTGTTTTGTTTAACAAATGGCCATTAGTGTTTGTGCTATAAAAATTGTAAGCATGGTCAGTGCTGCAGTAGGTAGCATACTGGCCTTTGGTGCGGAAGTCTGTGTGTTCTACTCCCACAGCATTTAGATGGAATACCGGCACTACAGTGCAGTATAAGGAGGGTCCAGCACTCTCGACTGTGCCACCTATGGATGAGGTGTTAAACTGAGGCCCCATCTGCCTGCAATGATGACATGTGCTGTAAGATCTTTTACATCCACCAGAGGTTTTGAAAACGGGGAACTTCCCCAATGCCCTGGCCAAATTTCCCCTGAGCTATCAAGAAGAATATTGGGAAGTTCCTGATGCCCTGACCAAATTTCTACTAACATTATACCACCAAGGGTCTCCCTTGAAAAGAAGCTACTAGCCTAGTGGGACCTGCCTAGTAAATAAACTATATATAAATGAAAAGCTTTAAACTTAAATCCAGATCTCTGTCTTCATTTCAAAAGTAAAGAGGAAATTTGAACAGTGTTTATGGTAATTGTTTAGAAAGACAATGGGAAGCTGGAATGACTGTTGTTGAGGAAGGGGAGACCGTGGTCCATTACTGTGTGTAGGGTCTCATTTGTTGGTGATCTGATCCCTGGTCCAAAGGAGTCTATCACTACAGGTGCCTTGGACTTTGCTTGGGAAGTACTTTCTAGTGGGATAGAAGTGCTGGGAGTGGGGGACACGAAAGACAGATATAAGAACATAAACATGAAAAGAAATGCTTGCTCTGATCAAGGCATTCATCTCTCTGAACCATCTTTGGTCCCCCAGGACCTTGTCAAGTGGTTACAGACAATACCACAGTCATATGGTACATCAGCAAGCAAGGGAGAACCAGATCGTACCCCCTTTGCAGACTAGCCAGGCTAGCTTGAGATACAGTTTCCCATCAAAATCTCACTCAACAGGCATCTTACTCATTATCAGAGGAAAATTGTGTGGCAGAGACGCTGATCAGGACCAGGTAGGCCCTCACAAATGGAAGCAAGTCCAGGGGGGGGGGTCTTCTAACATTTGATATATCTGTGGAGAGTTCCTCAAGTAGACCTCTTCCTTCCTTCCGGAACAATCAACTGGCAAGATTTTGTTCCAGGTCTCTGTGCAAGAAGGCCTGGAAGATGGATGCCTTTTCTCTTCTCTTCTTCTCCTTGAACAGGAATGTTCCTGTATGCTTTGCTACCCTTTCCACTAATATTCAAGGTACTTCTGAAGATTCTGAAGGAATCCCCCAAAGATCATTGGAGTGACTTTATTCTGGCCCAGGCAACTATGCTTCTCCCTTCTTTTTGGAAATGGCCAGGGTTAATTTCCACAAGCTTCTTCACAGACTGAATCTAATCACACAAGAACAGGGGTATTTGATACACTCTGACATAAAAAAAAACTTCAGTTGACTGTCTGGATTAGGTATTGATTCATTTTAGACACCTGTTTACTGAGGATGTGCAATAAGTACTAATGGAAGTAAGAAAGCCTCCTACTAGAATATAATACATTAGTAAATAGAGAAGGTTTTTTAGTTGGTGCAAACAACATAACTAGCACCCATTCAGGGCTAGTTTTTGTCTGGTTCTACTATATTTATGTGAGTTGCTATTCTATGGCCTTTCTTATTTTTCTGTTAGGTTTATTTATGCACCATTTCAGCAGTTTGCCCATGGATCTTCCTTTTTCAGTACAGTCTCATGTCAGAATGTTCTTGAAAGGGGTTTTGCATAAGAGGTCGCCAAGAAAACCAGCAACTCCCTCCTTGCGATCTTAATTTTGTGTTAGAGAAGCTAACACTTGCTGCATTTGAACCAGCTAATCTGGCTGACTTGAGGTTCTTAACATGGAACAGTTTTACCAATTGCTCTGATCTCTATAAGAAGGGTATCTGAGCTGCAAGCTCTTATGGTAAGTCAATCCTATCTCATTTTCCATAGGACCAGGGTTTATTTGAGAACTAATCCTTCTTTTATGCCTAAACTGGTATCTGTTTACTTTAAGACAAACTGTCATGTCTCCGTTTTCATTCCTGATCCCAAAAATGAGGGATAAAGGTACTCCATACATTGGTTCTCCACAGACGACTCGTGTACTATCTTGGCATAACTAAATCTTTCAGATCTTTGGATCAATTGTTAGTTTCTTGTGAGGGTAAGAAGGGTAACCTGGTCCAAAATAGACTATTTCCAAATAGTTGTCTAAGGCTTATTACCTTTTGTTATACTCAATATAACAAAAAGAATTGAAGACAAGGTCAGCACATATTCTAGCATGGCCTTGGCTTCATCTTTGGCTTTTTGGAAAGGGTCGATTCTAGAAGTATTCTAGAAGCTGTTACTTGGTCCTCTGTACATACTTTTACAATGCACTATAAGCTTGATTCCTTCTCTATGTCCAGATCAAGCTTTGCTAGGACTATTTTCTTGTGGCTCCTAGACTCTTCTCCTGCCACCTCCCAAATATGGTAATCTACTCTTATAGTTAAGGATACAGCAGTAGTGATCAATATGATGAACACAGTACTGTTGTGTAAGTAAATTTACCATAACATTAGACATTCAGATGATTACTGTTGCAGTAGATGCTCCCTCCCTCTACCACCCTTGTTTTTTGTTAATGTTTTTTATTCCTGGGTGTGGACTTTTTTTTTTTTTTTGCTTCTAGCATTGCTTTTTTAGGACTCCATTCCCTCTGCTGGCAGGAAGGCTCTGCGCCCAAACTTATCTTTTAGTCAGTTCAGCTTGAGCTGCCTGAGAGTTTGGATGCATAGAAGTTGCCCTGAAGCTTTGGAAGCTAGCAGACTGTTATATTTTTGGCAAGATATAACCCATATAGTTAAGCCTACTGCAGCAGTGATAATTTGAACATGACTGTACATAGAATGGCACAGTGAAGCCAGGAATATGACTGATGGTGTTTTTTTTTTTTTTTTTTTTTTTTTTGAGGTTTTGGTGATGCTGTGGATTTTCATCTTTAGGTAAATTATATTATAACAATTACTCATGTCCTAGTGAGCACAGTGCATCTGGCAAAACCATAGTACTTGTAAGTCAATATGTATGCACACCTTTAAGAAGCTTTCTAGGGGCTTGCACAAGTGTATAAATACTGAACATGTGTGAGCCTGACTGCCATTTTGTAGTTAGCTGTTAAGATTTAAGCATGTGTGTCTGTGTAGTCTGTCAGTTAATCAGTTCATTTATAGTTTATCCTACTGTTATCCATCCTGATGCTTTTTTTTAATAAAGCATATAAACAAACTAGCCCGCCTGTTTGTCTTTAATGGGAAACAAGATGAGCGACATGGTGTCAGAATGGGATACAGAAATCCAGATTTTGGACTGAGAAGGCATAAGTTAAAGGTAGAGGAATATAGAGGAGTGGATCATTCCTACTGCACGTATAATTTGCAAGAACAAAACAAAAACGTGTTTTAGGTATCAAAGCTTTCTTAAATGAGTTGTTATTTGCAAAATACAAAACAAAGCACTCTGAATGCTCTAAACAAATTTCTAAGTAAACAAAATGTCCAAAACTGTGACATATATTGAGGGAAAATATTGAATATCTTTGGGAAATGTTTGTCTGAAATAAAGGCAGAATCACAAAAAATGTATAAAATAAGGAAAATGGTTGTATTTTTTTCCAAGTAGCTTATAGCAAGTACTTTTTTTCACATTAATTAAAGCTATTTAAAATAACTGAAGTATAAAGAGTGTTTACATGTTTGTGCAGTATTACAGTACAGTTATTTTGCAAAATATAGCCATTTCAAAGCATATTTCGCAAATTACAGTATTTCTAAGAGTTTATTGTGCATTTGAATGTTATTACAAGTACTGGTTGTGTGTGTATGTTTGTACATAATTACAAGGGCCATTTTCAGAGTGTTTGGGCATAATTTGTTGGCATGGCTGAAGGGTTTCAAAAACCTGGTCTACTCGTCTTTGATAATAATATGGCAGAGAATTGGAGAGTGTTTGAGCAAAAGTACGAGGTTTTCATACAAGCTGCATTTTCTGATAAAGATGAATGTACAATGGCATTTATTATGCTTAATTTAGCTGGTTCGTACACCATTGAGAGTGTCCATTTGTGTATGCACCTGCTGTATTTGTAGGAGAGGGGGAAAACAGTCATGTAGCTGTACCAGCTGAATCAAGGGAAGACCCCAAGTGCTTAAAATGTAAAGTTAGAGAAATGTGTAATCCCCAAATGAATATTACAGACAAAAGTCTGGTGAAAAGTTTGCAGCATATATGACTGACTTGAGAAATAAAGCTAAAATGTGCAGATTTGGTGATTTTAAGTGATGAGTTGATAAGACAGACTAGTGTCTGGTATTAAAAATGATGCTGCGAGAAAGATTTTGCTTCATGATGGTGATTTAACTTTGAATAAGGCCATTGAGATTCGTCAGATATATGAGCTCACAGAAAAGCACACAAATGTGCTTACAAATGAGAAATGCATGCTTCTAGTGGTCATGTTGATAGTTTGCAGCATGTGGTTAAAAGAAACAGGCCCAAGCACATGGCAGCAACTATAAACCCTGCAACACTCAATGGGAAACTCCATAGCTTTCTTGCAAGTTCCAAGGTGCACACTGGGAATCGCACAGTCTCAGTGTGAAGTACAAGGGTGAGTTAGCAAACGGGCATAAGAATGAGGGTACATGGTCACCTAGTTTCATAGTCAACTGTTGTAATCGTGGTAGAAATCATGAGCCCAAAAGAGAAAAGTGCTTAGCTTTTGGTCAGCAATGCCACAAATGCAGTAAGTGGAATCATTTCGAAAGGTTTTGTAAATCAAATAAGGGACATTCTTTTATTAAAAGAGAACATTCAGGGAGACGGATTGATAAATTAGAAAGCTGTGACCCTACTTTTAATGTTGATGGTGTGCAAGTGCTTAATGAAACAGTCAATTCAGTAGATTTATGGGTAAAGACTAAAGTATTTTGTACTGTTTGGATACATGGAAGACCCATAGAGTTCAAAGTTGACAGAGGTTCAAATTGCAATGTTATGTCAGCTGAAGCATTTGCTAGAGTATGTGCTGGTGAGAAGCTTTATTTGACAAAATGTACAGAGCTTGTTGCTTATGGTGATGAAATTCAAACTGAAGGTTCAGTAGTGTTTTCATGTTACACTGCTGGGAAAAGCTATGACTTGCAATTTTATGTAGTCAAAAGGCACATACAGTCTTAGGCCTCCGAGACAGTTTGAAAATGGGACTACTATTATTTAATAAGGAAATCTACCATGTAAGCTTAAAAGACCACTATTCTAATTTCGCCCAGTCTATTTATTCTGCCTATGCTGAGCTTTTTGAAGGGAAACTCCCCATTGTGTATTCCATGAAGTTTAGACCTTGAAGTCAGTCCAGTGTCAGGCCAGGACAGAAAGTTCCAGTACCTATGCAGAACAGAGTCAAGGCTAAGCTATATAAAATGGTGCAGCAAGTTATAATTTGGCCAGTTGAAGAACCAACTGAATGGGTATCCTCCATGGTCGTTGCTCATAAGAAAAACTCAGATGATATCAGAATCTGTATTGATCCATGAGATATGACCAAAGCACTGAAAAGATCTCATCATCCAATGTGTACAGTCAAAGAAGTCGCTGCTCTCATACCAAATGCCACTGTTTTTTTCTGTTGTAAATGCAGAGTTCATTATGACAAATTTTGCTTGATCAAAAAACTTCACTGCTAACCACTTTCAGTACTCCTTTTGGCAGGTACAGATTTTTGAGCATGCCATTTGGGATAAATTCTGACAGTGAAGTCTTCCAACATGCAATGGAGCAAATTTTTCTGGGTATCCGTGTACTATTATAGTAGATGATATTCTAGTAGGAGGTAATGGTGAAGCTGTGTGAGACAGAAACCTCAAGAAAGTTCTGGAAAGAGAATCTTGATCTGAATCTTCAGAAGTGCAAGTTCAGGCTACAAGAAGTTACTTATGTTGCTCATTTATTTACCAGTTAAGGCATACGACCAGATCCTTCAAAGCAAACAGCAATTCTTGAGATGCCAGCTCCAGACAATGTTCAAGCCCTACAATGTTTTCTTGGCATGGTTAACTACCTAGGCAAGTTCATTCCAGACTTTAGCCAACTTTCAGCACTGCTTAGAGAGCTGACATGCAAAGATACATCTTTGTCATGGTTAGAACACCACCAGAGAGCATTTGATGTCCTGAAACAGACAATTGCCAGTCCACCAACTCTCTGATACTATGATGTTCACAAACCAGTTACTCTTTCTTGTGATACTTTGAAGTTTGGTCTTGGTGCAGTCATTCTTCAAGAGGGTAGATCAATATCCTATGTATCCAGAATTCTAACCCAAACTGAAATGCACTATGTGCAGATAAAGAACTTTTGGCAATTGTGTTTGCATGTTTAAAGTTCCATGATTATATTTATTGTAGACCTGTCCAGATAGAAACCAACCTCTTGTCACTGTTTGGAGGAAAGCTTATGCATACAGCTCCAGTCATATTGCAATGCATGATGTTGAAATTGCAAAAGTATAATTTCAATCTTGTCTGCATAAAAGGAAAACTTCTTTATCTTGCTGATACATTATCCATATCAACCAGAAATTCCACTGAACAGCATGAAAATGAGAGACTTGATTTTGAAGTCATGGATGTGAGAAACTTTTTTTCTTCCACATGCCTTGATGAGCTTAGAAGCCATACAGCCTCAGATTCAGTTCTTCAGAAGCTCAACTACTTTATCAAATCAGTCTTGTTTACCAGTAGAAGTGCAACCTTATTTCCTTACAGAGATGAGATTTTGTTTGACAATGGTATCATCATAAAAGGTCCCAAAAGTGATTGTTCCAGAATCACTGCAACAACAGTATATTACCATCTTGCATTGTGGCCAGCCAGGAACTGATTCTACCAAAAGAAGGGTGAGTGGACTAATATTCTGGCCTTCTATGTTACAGGATATTGAGAGTGTACTTTCATCTTGTTCTGTATGCAATAGTACTAAGCCACATCAACAGAAAGAACCACTTCAGCTAAACCAGATTCCTGAACTACCATGGTTGACAGTAGCTACAGACATTTTCAAATGGAATGGTCAAAATTACTTGGTGTTAGTAGACTCCTATTCACACTGGTTCAAAATTGACCTACTTCTTAATCTAGCGTCCAGTACTGGCATTACTAAGATGAAGCGCCATTTTTCAGTCCATGGTAGCCTGCACAAAGTTATTTCTGACAATGGTACACAGTTTACAAGTCAGCAGTTTAAAAGATTTGCTGAAGAGTGGGACTTTGCTCATGTTATGAGTAGCCCTGAGTACCCACAGTCAAATAGTTTGGCAGAACATGCAGTTTATAGTGCGAAACAATTGCTAGAGAAGTCGAAACAAGACTGAAATGTTCCTCATGATAAAACATTTTGGTTCACCTGCACAGAGACTTCTGTCGAGACAAATCATAACCACACTACCAATTACAAGTACATAACTGTTTCCATGTGTTAAAAACAACAGATCACTGAAAGCCCTTCTGTTAACGAAGCAGTTATCCCAGAAGTCCTGTTATGACAAGTCCAGCAAACCACTAAATCCATTACGAGAAAGGGAGATGGTGAGGATGCAAACGACAAAAGGTTTTGATCGGACAGGAGTCAAGAAGAGAATATTCTAAAGCTGAGATTGTACATTGTGGAATGGCAAGGAACAGAATTTAGGCAGAATGGGATTGGATCACAATGTCTGAGCCTGTATTGCAGTATCATACCTGCGAGAAGGACTCTGTATCTCGAGTGAGTTATCCAGCATTCCAGTTCCAGAAGACATTCCATTCCAGTAAACATCCCTATTCTTAAGAAGAAACCTGAAGCAAGTTGTTCACCTATGACTGTCCCTATTGCTAAACCCAGTTCTGATTGCTATATGACCAGATCAGGTCATATTTCCAGACCATGTTCCAGATACACGGCAACTTGGACATGAATGTTTATTTATTGTCTATACAATTGCATGTTTCTTTTCAAATGTCATTATACTATGGGCAATTCATTAAAGAGGGGGGATGTAGATTAATATGTATGTACACCTTTAAGAAGCTTTCTAGGGGCTTGCACAAGTGTGTAAATACTGGCCACGTGCAAGCCTGACTGCCATTTTGTAGTTAGCTGTGCGGATGTAAGCATGTATGTCTGTATAGTCTGTCAGTTAATCAGTTTATATTTTGTCCTGCTGCTATCCATCCTTATGTGTTTCTTTGTAATAAAGCATATAAATGAACTACCCCACCTGTTCATTTTTAATGGGAAACAAGATGAGTGACAGTTCTGTTTTTGCTGTGCTGAGCTGAAGACCTAAGGTGACAATTGTATGAGTAATAGAGATGGCAAAGCAGGTAGATTTTATGATACTACAGCTTTATGTAAGACAACACCTTAAATACAAAACGTGTAGACGGAACCTCCGTCCTAGCTCCTGTAAAGGCTGCGAGTGATACCCGACTCGATTTATGGATGAAATAACTGAATTTATTGTAAATACAACTCTGCCAAAATGTTCATATCAGCATAAATATATCCAAAAACTGGTAAGTGCTTTCATCTGCGCAATGCAGACTTCATCAATTTAGTACAATACGTGTTTTGTTCAGTTTTATATTTTGTCATCTCATGATTAGGGGTAGTTATGAATTTAAGATAATTATTAGAGTAGGGTTACATTATTAGTGATGTTATGTTTTTATTTTCTGTATTTTATAGTTATAATATTATATAGGTTATTATAAATGCATTTTTATAATGTTTAGTATTTATAGAATGAACTGTATGATAGATTGGTGAGAAGGGGCGATCACATTTTAGACATTTTAGATATTGTAAACATTT
The DNA here is from genome assembly GCF_019279795.1 of Protopterus annectens. Lineage (NCBI taxonomy): Eukaryota > Metazoa > Chordata > Ceratodontiformes > Protopteridae > Protopterus > Protopterus annectens. The sequence goes on from NC_056748.1 coordinate 465,854,977, forward strand.
GATACTTTTTAACAATTAAAGGCACAATGTAAAGGGTTAAATGTATTTACTTCTGTTATTACAGAAGTTGGCACCAAAAAGTATTTAAATGTAACAGTATGGATTGTGTTACCTGATCTGATGAAGTCTGCATTGCGCAGATGAAAGCGCTTACCAGTTTTTGGATATATTTATGCTGATATGAACATTTTGGCAGAGTTGTATTTACAATAAGTTCAGTTATTCCATTCTTAATCAAGTCGGGTATCACCCGTAGCCTTTACAGGAGCTAGGGCAGAGGTTCTGTCTACACGTTTTGTATTTAAGCTTTATGTAAGGGAAATGTGGGTTTGCACAAGTATACTGTCTGTAGTTGGTGTCTGAAGCAGTTGGCACTCTGTTAGAATAAAGTAGAAACAGATAAAAGTAACCCATTTCAATATTCATCTGATGAAAGCATGACTGATTTTGTTTAAAGTAATGTATATGTAGTTCTGGACCACGATAAGTTAGCTTAAGTTAGCTGATGCAGAGGAAAAGAATAGTGTTGCAGACTTTAAATACTTGACTTCTCAGAATTCTTTAAGTGCTTATAGAATTAAAGTATGCTATTCTGTTACTTACAATAATGAACATCAGTAACAGATTTAGGTGCATCACAGGTATAGCATGTATGTTAAAAGTGCTCAGATTCAGGAAGTGGTACAGTCCGAAATGCACTAGAGCAATCTTGTTTTGATTGTGTTTACCATAAGTTCATATTTCAAAATTATAGCATTATCAGCTGTGTTTCAATACTTCTCCATTTTGATCAGTAATGATGAACTCCATCATACTCCATATATTCCATTTACCTGACTTCTTTATTTTTTTCTTTATTTTGAAAGGTGGAATTTTTATTCCATTTAACTGACTTACACTTTTCTTTTTGAAAGATGGGATTTTCCTTGTACATAAATTGCTTTCCTAAAGAAGGTTTGTTGTATTAAAATGACATTTTGTTTGTGCTGAATACCACATGCAGTACACAAGCATATGTTGTAGATGTTTAAGAGCAGATCACTGTTGCAGTAGGCTAAGCTATTTGGTTTATATCCTGCCTAGGATATGACCACTGTCTAGTTTTCAAGGCTTCAGGGTACCTTACATATGCCCTAACTGCCAGTGGTTTGAGCTGAGTCACATAAAAAGATAATTTTGTTTGCCAAAGGTTTCCAAGTTTTCTTGATGCAGAATTGCACTTCCTCTGTGGGCTTTTCATGGATCTGATGGTAGGCTAGTGATCTTTTAAGGCTGAGTAGATCAGTACCCTTTTGGAGAAAACCTTATATTACTTGATTTTCTGAAAAACAAATGTGTTTTTCTGTGAAGGAAGTTCATATTATCTTATTAAAATTGTTTTATTTTTATTTTTTTTTGTAGACTGTCATTTTTTGAGGATGAGTTTTTGTCCAAATATGCCTGTGTGATAAAAAAAAATTGTGTAAAATGTTTTTCCCTCCTTTGTTTTCTACATTTTCATGTAGCATTAGTGTTGAGGGCAGGATATTGTACTTTTGAGGACTGTCATTTATTATTTTTTTTTTTACCTCAAAATCCTTATTTTTTTCTCAGGAGATTTATCACCTCACACAGGCTCTGCTATACATTTTTCGGGCTTCTTTTTCAGCAGAGCCATAGAGCAATCACCATTCTCCTTGGTTCTTCTTTCCCCTGTCCACAAGAAGAAGAAAACTGCTAGGGAGTCTTTGGGTGTCAGACTGGCTCCTTTATTGCCTTGTATTTTGATGGATGACTGTGCTTTATGTACACATGGTACCTCAGACCACTCATTGATATCTCTCAGTCCAACGGATGTAGCTCCTTGTGAAGCCACTAAGGAAGGTAGTTGGATACATCCTCTGTGGCTGTAGGGTAGTACTCACTGGGCAAGGGAAAATCATCCTTCTCCAGGGAATGAGCCAGTGAAGGTCTACTGCATAACTGGGATAGCATGCCTGATCCATGAGATAGTGTCCCTGCCACGAGTCTGTCTTTTGTCAGGGTGGTTCCCAGGAAAGGAAAGCAAAAAATGAATATTTCATCTCCCATATCTTTTATTATGGACTTGAAATACTTGCTGGAGTTTGCTAAAGCATTAATATCTCCTTTAATGTGGCACATTCGGTTTCTTTGTTTCTAGAAAAAAAAGAGATGATATGTTCATCATTAGGATCACTGCTGCAGTAGTCTTCTCTCTGCTAAGGATATAACAGCTGGACAGCTTCCAAACTTTCAGGGCACCATCCCACTTCCAGTCAGTCAGCTTATGCTGAGATGACTAAAAGATAGGTTTGGGTGCCAAGCCCTTCAGAGCTTTCATGCCTCCAAAGAACGATCCTCTTGTGTACTTTTGGATAAATGGTTGGCTAACACTTTCCATTGCTGGTCAGATAAGTTCCCTTTGAGGAGAAAAAAACTTACACATCTACTTTGTATAATAAAAACTAATTTTATTTCTGTAATAATATTGATTTCAAGCTAGGAAAAAAGTGCATTTATGGACTGCCACATGACTTTTGGGAATGTTTAATCAGAAGCATTACTTTTTCCTTTTGTGGGAAAATATTTAAACTAAGTTAACACTATTTTTTCACTGGTAAAAAGTTGAGTTATTTTACTTTTGGAGGCTAGGGTAAGTGTTTTAAAGTGTGTTTCTTTTTTATGGGGGGGGGTAACTTTTTTACTGTTTTCTTGTTGTACCAACTGCTGTTGCCAAGCTTCCCTGGGAATCGACCATCTTTTTTTGGCTGAACCGCTGAACAAACTAACAGTTACCTTGGTACTTCCAGCCACAAAAATAAATTTATTAAACTGCTTTTGCCACTATAGCTGACTGTTAAAGTGCCTCAACTGCAGATGAGTTACTTTACTGTTGCCATTTCTGGTTCTATATTAGAACACCGAACGTTCAAAATTTCGAGTGTTCTAATATCGACCCATTTTCAGCCAATGCTGAAAATATCGAAGAAACAGAAAACCAAATTTCTTTCCTAGGGAAAGAATTTGTTTGTCCGTTTCTGTTGCTTTGGTATTTTCAGTGCTGTGGTGGAAAGTTACTGGTCAAGATCAGGTAAGTGTGCGATTGTGTGGACGTGAAGGGTTAGGGCGGGTTAGGTGGATTAGGGCGCGGGTCAGGTAAGTGTGCGATTGTGTGGACGTAAGGGTTAGGGCGGGGTAGGTGAGTTAGGGTTAGGGCGCGGGTGAGGTGACTGTGCGATAGTGACGGACCTTAGAGTTAGGGTTTGGGTTAAGGTAAGTGGATAGTTAGTGGTGTATGTATAGTTTTGTGTAGGTTAGGTGTATGTATGTGGATTGCTGTTTGTTTGGTGTGCTTGTGTTGTGTGTGTGTGTTTTGGAACAGCAAATTTTTTACCTAGGAAAAAATTCGCTGTTCTGAATGTTCGATGTTTTAAATTTTCGATTCATAGGGTTCGATATTAGAATACTCGAAATTTTGAATGTTTGGTGTTCTAATATAGACCTTCTTTTTCTTGGGCTCCCTCTTGTGTGGTCCCTAAGCCACCATGAAGCAGAGATAAGAAACCTCCTCATTGGCATGTCCTTGTTGGACAAGATAGAGAGCTTCTCTTTTTAGTCTTGGGAGAAGGGGTAGGAAATTCCACTCTACCTATTCCTATGGAAATTTTTCCTGGCAAACTTGAATCTGCTTCTCCAGAAATACCTATCAAAAAGAAGCAAACATTTAAACATATTTTTTTCTCCTCTGACACTTTAGACAGAAGTGATTATCTCTGAGTTCAGTTCAGACTCTGTCTCAACCCTTCCATTTCAGCTGTTACTGGTAAAAGAGGGTGGCCTAATGGTTAAAGTGTTTGCCTTACAAACACAAGGTGCATGGTTTGAGTCTCACAAGGGGTAATTGGCTAGGCTTACAATGGCTTGCAAGGGCAGTTAGCCTAGTACTAACCTATGAACCTATGAAGAAATACAAAGACTAAAGAAAAAGAAAGAGGTTCAAGTCGATGAACCACAAAATGTTTGTTCAGTGATAGAATCTTTTTTTTTTTCAGGTTTGTGATTCTTAGGAAAGTGTGGCTTCTGCCAGTCCTTTTTAAGGATGGTCTTTCTCCGAAGCTATTTTCAGAATGTATCAGTTGTTTCATTTGGGAACATAACATTCCATTGTGCCCGATTAAATACTAAGACTTATAACTGTTTTCCTGAGCTTATCCCAATTCTTTCTGTTCTTTCAGCATTGGAGGATGCTTTTTGTCATAGCCTGTAACTTGCCTGGCAAACAACCTGCTGTCCCCAGTAAAGCACATTTAATAAAGCTTCTCACTCTTACACATTTTTATCCCATTTTAGGAATGCATGCTTTAGTGAATACAGCTGTTTCCACACAACAAATACCAGTTCTTTTCCTTCTGACAAGAACAGAAAAGCTTTTTACAGATGTTTGGAAAAGTGTATTCTTCTGCAACACTTGTTTTTAACAAATGGAGCTTGACAGTTGAGAATTCTAAAGGTGGTTTCTTTTTGAGAACATGAGAATATTATGACATCTGTTTTGTCTTCTAAGAAAAAAATAATGCTTTCTGTAACTTCATTGTTCTGTACCTCAAGTAGTTACTCACTGCTTGAAATGTGTTTCTAATTCTGCAGATGCCACTTTAAGGGCTGCTGCCACTGGAACTGTTATGAAGAGGCTTGCTTGCTTTAATTCTCAAAAACCTTCCAGAATATTTTAAAGCTGAACTTTCATATTCTCTCTTTGACAGAGGGAACTAATTTTTAGACTGCATGCTGCAGAGATCCTTAACATTTGTGCTGTCAGAGAGCAAGTTGATTCAAGGAATCTCTCAGATTTTTCATCCTTCTTTCTTCGTTTGCCAAGGGATTCAGTGCTCTCTCTCTCTAACCTCCCTTTGTCTGAATCACTATCTACAGGAATCACCTCCCACTTCCAGAAAGTCTAAACCTCAGTTTCTTTCTTTGGTAGCACATAGTTTCTGACATTTGGGCTGTGAAAGTAATCAATCAGTGTTACAGATGGCAGTAGGAGTCTCTGTCTCTCCTTTTTGAGAGCTTCCTCTTTCTCCTTTAGGTGAAACTCATCTTTTCCCACCTGTATTCAACAATGGTTGTCTCGGGGGGGGGTTATAGAAGCAATCCCTTCTCAGTTAGGAGAAAGGTTTTATTCAAGAATGTTTCAATTACAGGAGAAAGAAGATTTGCAGAAACCAGTTCTGGATCTTGACTTTATGAACCTGTTTTTGTTAGTTCCTAAGTTCAGAATGTTATCTCTTTGCAACTCATTACCACTTATTCCCTAGTTGAGTTTTCGGGTGACCTTAGATTTAAAATATGCATGTCATCACATTCCTATACATCCAGCTTCCTGGTGTTTTTTAAGGCTTTATGTATATGGATCACATTATTAGTTCTCTATATTACCCTTTGGTTTATCCACTCTTCCAAGGGTATTTGCAAAGTCTCTGGTTCCTCTAATAGCCTTCTGCAGACTGCAAAGTGTTCACATTTTTCCAAATTTAAATGACTTGCTGATCTTTGCAGCCCCTTTTTCAAAGTGTCAGGAAACTCTCACCTGAATAAGAGATCTTCTACAGAAGCTGAGGTTCCACAAAAATCTATAAAAATCTTGTTTGACTCCTTCACACAGGATTATTTTCCTGAGATACCTAATAGACACCTCAGTTCAAAGAGTTTTCTTCCACAGGAAAAAAAAGTATATCTGCATCTAGATCTATTCCTGAATTTTTCCACTCTGACTACTGTCTCTGCTAGGGAGTTTCTCAGGATTCTGTCTCTCTTGGATTCTGTGATTCTCATAATCTCTTTTGGAAGACTTCACATGAGAAAAATTCAGTGGCAACTGAAATCTGTATGGTCCCATCATCATTGCCATCACCATAATCTCCTGGGTATCAGTGGCTATAGGGTTAAAAAGGCAGAGTCTGTAAAATGAAAATACAGACCAGAGCAAATAAACACATGAAGGAGGTGTTGGAACTTATAAATGCTCTCAACTCTGTCAGTCATCTGGACTCCTTATGAGCTCTACTAGCATTTACAGACAATACCTCAATGATGTGGTATGCAAATAAACAGGGGGAAACTAGAACTTACCTCACTATGCAAAGTAGCTGTGGTTGCCTGAGATATAGGTTTCCAGGACAATCTCGGTCTACAGAACAGACCTTCACAAATGGAAATTGAAACTTCCAAGAATTGATCTTACTGTGGGGAATACTGTAAATAGATTGTTTTGCCTTAATTCACAACAGTCAGATGGCAAAATTCTGCCCCAGGGCAAGAAAGCCAGGAAGACAGATGTTTTATCTTTTCATTTGACAGAAAAGTTCCTGTATGCTTTTTCACTCTTTCCAGTAATGCCCAGGGCCATTTGAAGATTCAGGAGTCTCCAAAGATCCATTGTGGTCAGTCCCTTCTGGTCAAGGCAACAGCGGATGTTCATCAGTCCCAGTACTGCAGTAGCCTTTAGGCTATATGGGTTTTGTATGGCCCAAGACAGAACAGCCAGACAGTTTCTCAAAACTCTGACTGCTGATTGGTCAGCTCTGAGAAGGAAAAATCAGCAGCTAGAATAGAAAATTTTCAGTACTTTTTGCTGACTCTTGAAGAAGCAGCTCAAAGGCTTCACGTGAGCAGCAGCAGGTACTTTATAGATATAGGCAAAACTAACAACAGAGACTAAAGTTAGATTGAACCAGGTAAATAATTTTCAAGTATCTGCTAAGAAATAATAAGCTAATTTATGAAATTACATTTATCAGCTTCCTCTGGGAACAAGAAAGTTTCATATATGTTTTAGATTAATAGTGTAATAACATCGGTTTCTATCAAAAGGAAAATGGAACTTGACCCTAAGAGAACAGTAGATGAGGTTTAATAGGTTCTTTTTGCAACTTGATATTATTAACCTTCATAGCACAGTTTTGTCTCCTGAATTCACCATAAATTATGCTAGACTTGATCTCTGAGGTTCTCAAAAAGAGTAGTAATAAGACCTCTACAGGCCCTGATTGCATTCTAACAGTATTAATGCATGGATTAGAAAAATACCTCTTGCCTGTCTTTGATCTTTAATAAACCAATCTCCATCTGTATAGTCCACCCACTTTGGAAAACGTGTATCATTTCACCTTTATTTATATAGGGAGACAAGTTGGACCCATCAAGTTATAAGCCAATTAGTCTTGCGTAAATGTAAATTCACTTTGTAAATGTTGTGAGCGAAGTGTGTTGAAATTATTGTTGGATGTATTGGACCTTTTTGGGAATTTTGATTTGTATCAACATGACTTAATATCAACACTGATGGATTTAGCAGAGTTCTACAATCAGTTGAATTTAGCTACAGATTCAACTCTATCAGTTGGTGTACTGTTTTTGGACTTAGCTAAGGCCTTTGACATGCTTTCACATAAATCAATCTATATTATTCAGAGGAAATATACATTTAATCTATTCTTGACCATCTGGATTAAAATTTGGTTCTCAGGACAAATGAAGTGTGTTTCTATATAAAAGGTCATCTTTCTGAACATTTAACAGTATTCTCAGGAGTTCCACAGGGATGTGTACTGAGTCTTTTTCTGTAACTGTTTTTTTCCCCCATTAATAAACATTGCTGGCACGCTAAGTACACTGATGACTGTAAGGTAGGTGTAATTTCTGATCATAGTGGAGAATCTGATGCTGTCAGTTTTCATTCATTCCTCAACTAATGGGGTTAATGGGGTTTGGATCCTGTCCTTGGATCTGAATCTGTCATTACACTAGCTCATGGCCACCAAAAAACTCTTGAGCTCCTTCCCTACCCATAATGCACCAACCCCTAACATCTCTCAAATGTCATTTACGGCTTTCATGTCTAGATGTGGTCACCTTAAAGTCTCAAGTTGTTGAATGGGAGGCTAGTCTGATTTGTGTATTAATTCCTAAAAACTGTTTAATTGATCTTTACTTTGCTATCACTGATGACCTTTATTTTCCAGACACCTTAGAATGTACTTTGTAATTTTTTCCTACCATTGTTGGTAGGCCTCGCCTATCCTTTCCTATATCTTTACACTTTGTGTATCTCTTTAATACCATAGTTGGTATATTTCTTACTCTTTTAACAAATAGTTGTATCCCTTCAACTTACAGTCTATGGTATTTAGCCTTTAGCTAAAAAAAAAGTTTTGTTGTTGGAGTATTCTCTCCTCTTTCTCAGGCTGTCCAAAAAAGGGCCCTGCTGAATTTAAAAAGTGTGAAAAGTGTGGGCACAGATTGATCTTTTCTGATGCCCATAACCTTTATGTGCCTGATTGGGCCTGAAACACTTACAACAAGAATGCAGCATCTGTTGCAAGTTTAATCCCAGACCTCTGGATGACAGAACAAATTAAATTGATTTTGAAAGGGTTGCTGACAACTTCCTTCTCTGAGGACATTACTGGGGTTCAGTCCCCCAAACATAAAACTAGAGACCCTGCAAAAAGGTCTAAACCTTCTGAATCTTCAGCCTCTTTCTCCTCCGAACCTAAAAAGAAAAAAGAAAGATCAGATCCAAAATTAGTTACCTGATCAAACTGGCATTGGATCCTACATCCTTGAATCTGAGCCTTTACCAAGGACAACTTATTCTCCTTATCTGGATCTAGTCTCATCCAGAGTTCTTTCTTCCTTTCTAGAAAGGAGCTCCAAATCTCCATCCCTAGCATCTTCTCATTCCTCCAGGAGTCTTGCTGAAGCAGATGTGGAGAGAATGATGAGGAAATTTCTCACTTGCAAATTCAGATGGGAGCTCTTACAATTCCTACCTCTTCAGGTCAGGAAGCCTGATCATCTACAACTCCACCCATTACAGCTCCTTCTCTAATCCAACCTGTTGCCTTAGAGTCCTTAGATCTGAACCTTCTGGGTCCATCTGCTTCAGATCCAAAGAAAGCACCTTCTTCAGATCTGAAGTGCGCTGGCTCTGACATCCTTGGAGCTAGATGACTCTTGGAGCTGAAGCACTGGGAGACTGGAGTCAACTCTGAAGTTTTCAGAGCTATCTCTTCCTCTCGGAGCCTCAGCACTGGACAGCTCAGCTCTGACTTCCACCTTGGGTGGGTTGTTTCTGGAGAGGAGGAAGGTGATGAGCCAGAAACTTACTTTCCCAACTACATTGTCTTCCATCTCTCTGGAACGATCTGTGTTTTGAGGTTGTGAAGATAGTGTTCTCTGCTCCAGCAGCACAGATGGATCCTACCCCCCCCCGGATCCTCCATCTACTTCTTGTATGTCTTTTTGTCTTGAGCCTCAACATTCTACCCCACAGGGACAGCCAGATGAAAACCTCCAGACTACCGAGCAGGGTATTTGAATCTCTTCTGATCCTCAGTGGGATGGTCCAGTGAAGTAAGTCCCTAGGATGGCAAAATGCAAAGGAGGCACTTGGACACTCCTCAAGAGTCCGTCATTGAGGATACTGATTTTGATGAAGGTGAGGGGTCCCCAAAATCACCACCAGATGACGTTTAATTTAGAGACATTCTTGAGATCCTTAAGCAAGAAGAGTGGCTGATCTTCCCAAGACCCTTTTACACATGAATCAGCATTTCTGGAGGCCTTTGGAGCTGGCCTGTCTACTTCCTGGGTTACTCTGCCCACTGATGAGCTCATCGATTTGGTCTCTAGGCAGAAATGGAAGGAACCTGATTAGATTGAGTCAATCCCCAAAAGACCAGACTGGATTCTGGCTCCACCAGTAGGAAGGGAATTTTGGGGTAAGGGTGAGTCCAGTAGATGCCATGATCATGGTGGCTGATACAATAAAGGAACTTGATGAGCAGAGTTCCACTGTCCATCCTAATGGAGAGTCGAAGGCATTAAACAGATTTGGGAAGCTTGTTTATGTCTCTGAAACTGTTGTAGTCAGATCGCTAAACTATCTGGCACATTTTACGAGACTTCAAAAAGATTTGATTAAAGAGCTATCAAATTTTTTTCTGGAACCAACACTGTTGAGGCTCTATCTTCACTAGCCTCTCAGTTGGCTACCCTACAAGCTATATCTTATTTGTCCATGAGGCTTATCTCGCATGCTGCAGAAGGGGCATCAAGGGTCACGGGTTCAGGTATTTCCATCAGAAGAAATGGCTTGATGCACCTGTGTGATTTTTGTGGAGCCCCTCAAGTCCTCATTTGTCAATGTTCCCTTTGGCCTCACAGTGAAGGACACACTCTCCAGGTGTGAGACAGAAAGGCCCTGTCTGCAGTGGGCATGCATTTTTTGACCTCTCAAAGGATCTTCTCCAAGAATCAGTGGGGAGGTCAAAAAATGTGGTTCAAAAAGTCCCCAGGGTCCTTTCCAGGACACATGTGGTGATGGTTCCCCCAGAGGCAGAGAGGGGAGCTACAGTGGATGGGAATGCCCTGTGGCAGAAGAGGCCCCCAAAACCCACGGGCTAGAGATTCTTTTTCTGACAGACTTGCTCAGCTCTCCTGAAAGGAGGCCCAATTGCCCACCTCTGGAGGCAGTTGGGTGTCACGTATTCCTGCACCAGAGAGCCTGGCTAGATATAACAACATTTAGATGCTGAAGATTATTTCCAGAGGTTATATAATTCCCTTTTCCCTACCTCCTCCATTTGCAAGAAAATTTCCAGATGTTCCATCAGAGAAAATACAGCATTACTAGAAATTTAAAAGCTGCTAAGAAATTCATCCAGGAGATCCTACCAGACCAAATAGAATCCAGAACTTGCTTAAGATTGTTTTTAGTGCCAAAGAAAACAGGGGACTGGAGACCAGTTTTGGATCTCTGCGTTTTTAACAAATCAATTTGAGATTCAAAGTTCTGGATGGTCATTGTTCAGTCCATTCTGCCCTTTCTGGGCAAGGATGACTGCATGAGCTTGATAGACCTTCAGAATGTGTACTACCGCATAAAAATGAACAGATAATCCAGAAGGTACTTATGCTTCCAGTTGGGAGCCAGTCACCATCAGTTCAGAGCACTGCCCTTTGGCCTCACCACAACCCAAGGGTGTTTACCAAATATATGGTAGTAGTAGCAGCAGCTCACTTGAGACTGCAAGGATCCTAAGTGTTTCCATATTTAGATGGCTGCCTCATTACCACCCCAACCAGGCACAGACTGATTAGAAACATGCGATCAGGTGCTATAGACTTCTTTACATCTTGGATTAACCATAAATTATGACAAGTCTCTCTTAAAACGGAGACAGATATTAGAATTCATAGGGGCAGTGTTCAGCATGGTATGTCTGGTAGCTTTTCTTCCTGTGTCAAGAGTACAAACTATAAGGATGCAGGTCAAGAAAATAACTTGCAATACCAGAATTTCATCTTGATTGATTCTGCAAGCCCTGGGATCAGTGTCAGTGGCAATAATTTTAGTTCCTTTAGCAAGATTCCACATAAGAATTCTACAGTGATGCTAGCAGTACACTGGTCAATGTTTTCTCAACCCATATCAGCAAAGATAAGAATAACTTGGGTATGTAAAAGATATATTGGCTGGTGGATGCAATTGGAACAGGTATTACAAGGCCCTCCTTTCATTCTCTCTCAGCCCAAGGCTATAGTGATCATGGATGCTTCCCAGATTGGGTGGGAGGGCATTTCCTGGAGAAAGCAGTCCAAGGCACTTGGTTCCTGAAGAGGCCAACTCACATATCTATATTCTGGAGATGAGAGCAGTACTTTTGGCATTGCAGGCATTCCAAGACACTCTCCCTCTTTGAACAATTGCAGTCCAGACAGACAATTTGTCAGTAGTTTCCTACATCAACAATAAAGTGGGAACCAGATCTTATCCCCTGTGTTGAAAGGCACTCAGAGTGTGGCAAGGGGTGATATTTTCCAACCACTTTCTAACAGCAATGCATATTCCGGCAAAGTCCAATGTGATTGCAGACAAACTGAGCAAGTCCATCTTACTACTTCATGAGTGGTTTCACAAAGTGACTGATATCATTTTCAGTCAGTGGGGCCAGCCTTGCTGTGATCTTTTTGCCTCTCCCTAAACAAGTGCAGCAGCTTTCTTGCCCTAATCCTCCACTAGGGGAATCATCGAGGGATGCTCTACTCCATTGTTGGCCACCTGGTCTTCCGTATACTTACCCCCCCCCAATTCCCAAATTCGTGCAGAAATTAGCCTGACTGATGAGCGAAGTCATCCTCATTGTGCGTTACTGGCCTCGGCAGATTTGGTTTCCCTTCCTTTGACCTCACCTACAGTATCCACTTTGGATTCTGGATTCAATGCCAGACCTTCTGTCCTGCCCAGTAGGCATGGTTCACCCAGATGTCTCAAGCCTCAAAGTAACAGCATGGTTTCTCCATTTCCTTTAGTAGCTAGTCAACCAGTGTTCTCTTCCCCTGTCCATTGCATACTTTTATCTTCCTATTAACTTTCTACTAGGAAATTCTTCTCGTCTCCAATTCAATCTGTTCTAGAATTTTTGGCGAGTCTATTTAATGAAGGTGCTAGCTCATCAACTATAAATGTCCAACTAGCAGCTATCCCTAATTTTCATGTTGGATTTCAAAATTCTTTGCTAGCTTCCTCTAGGTTGTGCAAAGCCTTCTTGAGAGGTACTCTCCTGCTAAGACCCCCCCTCATAAAGATCCCACTCTACCATGGGATTTAAATTTGGTACTGCAAGCCTTAATTCTTTCTCCCTTTGAACCAGCAGCTAAACGTGATCTTAAATTCCTGACCTGGAAAACTATATTTCTAGCTTTAATAACATCTGCTCGAATAATCTGTCCGTCCTTTCCATGTCTGGGCTGGGTGAGGTTTCCCATGTTGAGTCAGATTAAGCCGCAAGCTCCACTCATGATGGTGCGCTTCCATCAATTTAGTTTCAGCTTTGCCACCATACTCGCCCTGGAGCCCAAAGACTTTGGTTTCCTGGAAGCTTTCTCGTAGGTCATGGGAATAATGCCACCAGATCATTAGTAAGCATTGGTTTATGATCAGAACTACAACAGTATCTGATCATCTTCGAACCACTGACTTTCGTTCTAGAGGTGAAATTCTTGGACTGGCGCAAGACAAATGAAAGTGAAAGCATTTGTCAAGAATATTTTCATTAATCAAGAATGAAAGTCGGAGGTTCGAAGACAATCTGGTACTGTTGTAATTCTGATCCTAAATGATGCTGACTAGCAATTCCTTGTGCTTGTGGGCACTGTAAAGTATGTGGTAGGATTAGGAACATTTCAGGTAAAAGCACAAACTGGCTTAAATTCACTTGTAAGAGAAAATTTAATTGTTATTCATGTGGGGTGATTTATATCATGGGGTGTAGATGCAGCAGTAGCATCAAATGGTACATAGGACAGACAAAGAGGGCTAAAGTAAGAATAATGGAACATTTGGGGGACATCCGCAATAAGAATATGAGGAGTCCAGTGGGTGAACATTTCAATGCTATACATGCTGGAGATGATGGTTCTTTCTTTTTTAGTATATTAGCACAACCAGTTTTGAACAGGGGGGGGGATATAAGCAGGAAGTTGAATGAATCAGAGAGTAAATTCATTTTAAAATGTAAAACTTTACATCCTAGGGGTCTTAATCTTGAGGTCAACTTAGTGAATTAAAGTGGTTTTTGATAGGAAATGTGATTTAAATGTTATTTATAAAAATGTTAAAGGTTTCTAATGCTGGTATATTAATTTTGAATTTTAATACTTTTGTGATTTATTAGTAAATTTTGTATAAAGTAAACTGTATGCACACAGTTTCACACAATAAAATACAGTTGTTTATTTATGACACAAGTCTGTAAGGTTGTTGGGCACTTTAAGGAGGTTATATGTAATTGTGGAGGGGTTCACCTGTTATAAATGATGAGCTGCTGAGTATTTTTAGATCCTTTGAAGGCAAAAGGGCCGAGGTACCAGATTGTATTTGGTGGTCATATCCAATAATGCTCTTTTGAACTGGTGCCTCTGTGGATTGTTTTTTTTTTTTTTTAGATTTTGCATTCTGCGTGTTCATTGTGTCTTTGGACAGAGCTGATGCGGTTCCAGGGGTATTTCAAACCCTAGTGGAGTACAACAAATTGCTATTTCCCAAATTGCTCAAGGAATGAGAGTTCAAGTTGGCAGATCATGACCCGTGGATGACAGTTGATGACATTGGTTATAATATATCATTTGAGCAGGTAGAAAGACTTCTGATTAAAGAACTTGATTTGTATTTTGATATAAAACTTCTGGAGGAATATTTAAGTCTGAACAACACCCTGAGGGGCTTGAGGGTTAAGCTCCTTGCATATGATTTTAATGAAGATGAGCAAGACCTGTTAGATGAGTGGAAGAAAATTTAATTGAATTGCACCTTGAGTTGGATCCGAAGTTTAAACAAAAGAAATATGTGGAATAGTGACAAGTTGCAGCATCAGATTGTGGAATTACAGTGGAAAATGGCTAATGAATTATCAGAAACTGCTTTTTCCATGAAAACTGGTGACATTGAATCCAAGTTGGAAAAAGAGGAGGTTGACTGTAAGAGAAAGAAGTTGATTAGGGATTTGGGTCACTTCTGTAGTTGCTTGCTGTATGCTTGGCAATGCAAGCCATGTCACGGGCAGTCCAAATTTGCTATCAGGAAGTCTGGTGAAACAATGGCTACTATAAGGGATTAGTCTGTCTCTCCCATGGACACTATGTCTAAGAAGAGTTTCTTTTGAGACTATCAAAGGGGAAGCATTGTCAGATTCTTCCTATCATTTGGAAGGTAAACAAAAGGCTGTTTATTTCCCAGGAAAACCAAGGAATGGGGCAAAAGAATTAAGGCAAAGGAAAGAAGGTTTAGCCTGTCACCCGGACCTCATGAATGCTTTTAGTTGTGATGAGAATGTACCATCATCTTCTGAACTGGATATTAATTTTTGTTTGGACTTTCATGGTTTGCATTATTTTGATTATATTGTAAATAGTCAAAACAGTCTGAAAATTGTAAACCTGTCCATTATTTTAAGTGAGGCTGCTGTAAATCTTTTGTGTAAGGGAACAAAATCAAAAAGTTTTGTAGAAAACTGCATTTAGTAGTATAATTGGATTAAAAAAAGAAAAAAAAAAAGATGCAAGAATAATGAAGGGGTTGTTAATGTTGATGCAGATGTCAAACCAATGGGTAGAAGAACATTCTGATGGGAAAACTGATATAAGTTTTAATACAGGTTATGGCAAGCTTTTGATACTCCTTTGTCCACTTTGAGCAATATTTCACCACCTAAATTGTCTACTGCTGTATGTTTGAGCAAGTCATTTGTAAAAAAAAATTGAACATGAATACTTTAGGTTTGCTAAGGCACAAAACACTATAATTTGACCAAATCTGAATGGGAGGCCTTGAATGAATTGAGAGGCAAGTTGGATGTATGTGTGTTTAAGCAGGCTGACAATGGAGGCAACTGGGTCATGATGTCTAAGGTTAAATACAACCAGATGGCCTACAAATTTTTGTCAATTCAGGAGGATTATGTTAGATTAGAGTATAATCCATCTGCCAGTTATAATGGCGCACTTTCGGAATTGTTGGAAAGGGGTGAAAGATTAGTTTTTTTACTGGTGGGTGATGTTAAAATGCATATTCCCAAACCTTGTGATTTTGTTTATGTCATACCTAAATGATATAAGGATCTGTTGGATACACAAGGGAGACCTATTGTCTCTGAGGTGGATTCTTATTTGCAAAATGTAGGGATATTTTTGGATTCTTTACTCGAGGAATATTTAGTCAACATTTCAACACTTATAACAAATCCTCAATAGTTAAGAGGACAAATCCTCAACAGTTATGTGAAATAGTAAGTCAAATAAAATGGAAGTAGGGTTATTACTGGGTTTTGGTAGATGTCAGTTCATTATATACCAACATTCAGTTGAGATGGGGTTTAGACACCATATGTGACATTATGGGTGAAGGTCCCTGTACTGCCTTCATACTCGGGCTGCTTGAGTTCTGTTTAACACACAATTATTTTAGGTTTAACAGCAAAATTTTCCTTCAGAAAAAGGGAACTGCAATGGGTGCCCCCTATGCTCCTACATATGCAATTATTTATATGTTTTTTTGAGAGAAGGTTAATTTATGGTTCCGGGTTTTATAGGAATCATGTGGTTATGTATAAACATTATGTGTATGATCTTATTTTCATTTGTAGGGGGCACCCATCAGCCTTTGGTCATTTTATTTCTGAGTTAACATGAATGGTCATGGATTGAAGTTTTCCGTGATGGAGGGTGGCTCTTCCATTCAGTTTTTGGATGTGGAATTTTATGTAGATGGTTTGTGTGGGATTTAGCATAGACCATTTAGGAAGCCAACTGCAGTCAATAACTTTTTGCATGCTGATAGTATGCATCTCCCCACTTAATGGATTCACTATACTTCCTTATAGTGAATTAAAACAGAAAAATTTAAGGTCAAATTTTTGTTAGAGGCAAAGGAGTGATTAAAAGAGAGGGGTTATAAGGTAGAGATTTTAAAAAAAGTACTGGAGAAAACACTTGGGAATGGGAGAGAATCATTTTAAGGCACTGGTGAATAAAGTGGATATTGTAAGGTGTCCTAAAGATAGAATGGTCCATGTTAATAGTAAGAAAGATTTATATTTTGTCTCCAAATATTCTGTTTACTGAGATAATAAAAAGGGTAATGTTGGATTTGTGGCATATTGTATGGATGAGGCAGTGGGATATTTAATCCTTAGATTAGTGAAATTCTCATATGGAAGATATGAGAATTTAAAGGAATTGTTGAAAAATGGCTTTATATAATGTGCCACAAGAGTTAGCAGGATCATTTGCTTGTGGGCACTGCTAAGTATGTGGTAGGATTAGGAACACTTCAGGTATAAGCATAAATTCACTTGTAAGGGAAGATTTAATTGCAATTCATGTGGGGTGTGGATGCAGCAGCATCAGATGGTACATAGGACAGATGAAGAGGGCTATAAAAGTAAGAATAATGGAACATTTGGGGGACATCCGTAATAAGAATATGAGGAGTCCAGTGGGTGAACATTTCAGTGCTATACATGCTGGAGATGATGGTTCTTTCTTTTTTAGTGTATAAGCACAACCAGTTTTGCAGAGAGGGGAAGGGGATATAAGCAGGAAGTTGAAGAATTAGAGTAAATTAATTTTAAATTGTAAAACTTTACATCCTAGGGGTCTTAATCTTGAGGTCAACTTGGTGAATTAAAGTGTTTTTTGATATGTGATTTTAAAGATGTTATTCATAAAAATGTTAAAGGTTTTCAAATGCTGAGATGTTAATTTTGAATTTTAATACTTTGTGATTTATTAGTAAAGTCTGTGTAAAGTGTATACACACAGTTTCACACATTTATAAAATAAAATAAATTTGTTTATGACATAAGTTTGTAAGGTTGTTGGACACTTTTAAGGAGGTTAATTATGTGTAATTGAGGAGGGGTTCGGCTTTTATAAATAATGAGCTAAGTAGATGTTCTTCATCTCACATTGCTGCAGTCCTTACACTTGGGTAGTCCGCTGTCCTCGGTCGGCCCGAATATCAAAGTATAAGGCTGACGTCGGTCAAGGCGCATTTGACTGACATCAGGACGTCAGGGTACAAATGCGCATGACCGACGTCATATCCTCAGTCTTTTTTGCCGCATGGTCCGATGCAGAAGCAGCATTGCAAGTGCCGGTTGGCGTTCTGAGATTTTTCGATTTCGAAGTTTCAGACCGAGTTCAAAGTTGGCTAAGTACCCGTTGGGAATATTTTAGTTTTTCTTGCCTCAGTGATTTACCGGATGTCAGAAAAAGTCAATAATTGCATTTCTTGTGGGAAACAGATACCGCATAGAGATTATCATACTTTGTGTATTCCTTGCTTAGGGCCTGAGCACGACGTTGTTGGCTGTCGCTCTTGTGCTAGATTCAATAAACGCACTATAAAGAGAAGGTTGGATTGTGCCAGGTTAGTCTTTGGGAGGCGGTGCAATTATAAAATGCCGCCGGATGCTCCGGCCCGCTTCTTCAAGAAGCGCAAGGACAAAGCAGTTAAGCCTAGGCTAGAAGAACCGCCTGTACCGGACGCGGTTCTTTAGAGGTGTCGGTGGAGCCGGTGGCTCCACCGGAGGTTTCTTTGTGTTCCCAGGGTGAGACTTTATTATTGCAAGATGTGGCCTCTCAGGAGGCAGGTCAGGCTGAGGGGGCTTCTCAGGTTACTATACTCCCCTCCCTTCCTAGGGTGGCTAGGCCCTCTCCTTCTGTTTCAAAGGCTTCTCCCAGGGGCAGGCCAGGTTTAGCTTCAGTTGGTGTTACCCCTAGCTCTTCAGGAACTGTGCCCAAGAAGCATATGCTTAAAATGGCAGAAGATTTGATTACTTTGATTAGGGGTTCTATGCCCCCTCCTGATAAGAGACCTAGGGTGGAGCCTGAGCTAGGGAGTTTTGAGCAGGCTTCAGATGTTTCAGAGTCTTCGGCTGAAGACTTGCAGGAGTACTCTCCTTATTCTGATTCTGATGTGGATGATTCTACTCCTTCTGCTTCTCCTCCTGAGGATTTTTCTTTTCAGAAACTCTTCATTCTATGAGGGAGCATTTTAAGTGGGAAGGTCAGGACTTCTCTGATTCCAGGAAAAGGCTTAGGGAATTTTTGTTTTTACCCCAGCATAGGCCTTTGGCTATACCTCCTGTTTTGGATGTAGTGGAAGATGTTTTACAGAGGCTTCTCTTAATCCTGATTCTTTGCCTCCTGCTCCTGTTAAACCGGATAGGTATTACAGGGTGCCTGAAGCTCATAAGTATCTTTTAAGAGTCCTAGGGCAGACCCAGAAACTGTTAGCCAGGGGCCTAAAGGTGTTAAGGCTTCTGTTGTTAAGAATCCGGTTCCTGCAGACAAAGAGGCTAGGGCCTTGGATAGATGGGGAAAGAAAGTTTATACTTCTTCCACTCTTGCTATGAGGGCTTTGAATTGCCAGTTTCACATGTTGAAATACCAAAACTATCTCCTTTCACAATTGAAGTCTAAGGTTGATGCTCTGGCAGAAGGTATTGATTGTAAAGAGTTGCAAGATTTAGTACATGTTTCTGAACAGGTGGGTAAGCATTCTTTGCAATGTGGTTTTGATGCTGTTCAGGCCTCGTCTAGGGTGGCTGCCACTGGGTCAGTTCTTCGCAGGCACGCCTGGCTGAGGGATCAAAATTTATCTGAACATGTTAAAACAAGGATTTTAGATGCTCCTTTACAATCTGACGTGTTGTTTGGTCCTCCTGTTGAGGCAGTTTTAAAGAAAATGGAAGACAAGGCTAAGTCTATGCAGACTGTTAAAGATTTTTTGCAGGTCCAGCCTCCAAAGTTTAGTAGAAATTGGACTACTAAGGGGTGGACGTATCCTTCTTATGATTTCCAGTCTAGGGGTAGATCTAGACGTGGTAGGGGCAGAGCTCAGGGCTCTTTCAGGCCTAGAACAGGGAGTTCTCCTGCACAGTCTTCAGGTGAGGGTAGGGGTCAGTCCTTTTGTAAACAGACCCAATGACCTACCTTTTCAGCTGCCAGAGCCTTCTCGTCTGGCAGCACCTTTGGGAGGAAGGTTGGCACTTTTCAAAGAAAATTGGAGTTTAATTACCCAAGACAGATGGGTATTGGATATCATACACCATGGTTACAGGTTTTATTTCCATACCTTGCCTCCTTTCAAAGGCATGCCAGACGTTCCTCCTCAACAAAGAATAGAGGTTCACAAGCAAGTTTCTCTGTTACTCCAAATAGGGGCCATACAGCCGGTCCCTATGCCAGAAGTGAGCCTAGGATTTTATTCTCACCTGTTCCTAGTACCAAAGAAGGGGAACACGTGGAGACCAATTTTGGATTTATCTACCCTCAACACTTATCTGGACATTCCCAAGTTCAAAATGTTGACATTACAGCAGCTTTTACCTCTGCTGGGCAAAGATCATTGGATGGTAACTTTGGATCTCAAGGAGGCTTACCTTCATGTTCCTATCAGACTAAGTTGCAGGAAGTATCTGCGTTTTCGAGCTGGGACTTCTCACTATCAGTTCTCTGCATTGCCCTTTGGCTTATCTACTGCGCCCAGAGTGTTCACGAAAGTTCTGGCTCCAGTGATAGCTTTCTTCAGGCTAAAAGGAATACAGATCTATCCTTATTTGGACGACTGCCTGATTCTGGCTCAAGGAAGGAAGAGCTTCTTCATCATTTGGAATATGTGATAGCAGTGCTAAGATGCCTGGGGTATTCTGTGAACGAAATAAAGTCCAGTCTAGTACCCTCTCAGGACATGTGCTTTCTGGGTGTGAGACTGAATACAGCATCCCAGATGGCCTTTTAACCCCGGACAAACAAAAGAGTCTATCCCTTTACTTCCATCAACTATCTCATCAGTCCGGGCTGACTGCAAGGACAGTCCTTCAAGCCTTAGGGTTCATGGCATCTTGTATTCTGGTGCTTCCCAATGCCAAACTGCATATGAGGAAGCTGCAATGGTATCTCAATAATGTATGGACACAGCACTGCCAGGATCTGGTCACTGTCATTCAAATAATACCTTGCATTCAAAAGGAATTTTTGTGGTGGGCTCAGGAATGTCACCTAAACAAGGGACTCTCTGTGACCCGGCCAGGGGCGAGTCAGATTTTAACGACAGATGCCTCAGACAAAGCTTGGGGAGCTCATCTAAATGGAAAGTGGATACAAGACAAGTGGCCTGCCAGACTACAACATCTACATATCAACATGAAGGAGATGTTAGCAGTCCAGTTTGCATTAATAGCTTTCAAGGAATTACTTCTTCCAGGGCAGGTGTTGATTCTAACAGACAACACAACTGTCATGTGGTACATCAACAAGCAAGGGGAACGATTCTTATCCTCTATGCAGGCAAGCAATGATTTTGTGGGAGACTGCTCTCAGTTTACAGCTCAATCTTCAGGCAAGGTTTCTGCCAGGAGCACAGAACTCCTTAGCAGATGTGTTGAGCAGACGAATTATGGATCCCCACGAGTGGAAATTGGATCCTCATGTATTTCAGAAATTGACAGTGTCATGGGGAACTCCAGACATAGATCTGTTCGCTTCTCCACTAAACCATCAGCTGCCAAAGTTTTGCACAAAAAGGTTTCATCCCACAGCCTGGAGAGTGGATGCTCTTTCTTTCAATTGGAGCAATCTTCATGTGTATGCCTTTCCACCTCTGCCTCTCCTCCCAAAGGTACTTCTAAAGGTCAGACAGGACAAGCCAAGGATGATTTTAATAGCTCCGGATTGGCCTCAACAGCACTGGTACCCATTACTGAGTAGTCTGGTACGGAAGCCTCCATGGCCTTTGCCTTCGATTCCACACCTGTTGTCACAGGAGGACAGCCATTTGCTCAATGTCAAGCTTCACTCTCTGCACCTAACAGCCTGGCATATTCTGTTTTGAACCATAGTGGGCCTCCACTTCCTCAGCAAGTTTTGAATGTTATTTTGGAAGCTAGAAGGCCTAGTACAAGGAAAGTGTACGCAGACAAATGGAAGAGATTTTTATTTTGGAGTGCAGCAAAAGATTTTGATGTTTCTGAGCCTAATTTGTGTGTGGCTCTTCAATATCTTACTGAGTTACTAGACAAAGGTTTGTCTTTCTCTTCTATTAAAGTTCATGCTGCAGCAATTTCGGCTCACTATGGTTGCGACCCACCATTGTTTTCTCATCCTTTGTTCAAGCAATTTCTTAGAGGGGCAAAGAATATAAGACCCCCACGAAGAGCTCCTACTCTGCTTGGGATCTCAATTTTGTGTTGGAGAAACTCACTCTACAACCTTTTGAGCCTGCAGCTACTTCTGAGTTGAAATATTTGTCATGGAAGACTGCTTTTTTGTTGGCCATTACCTCTGCAAGAAGGGTTTCTGAATTGCAGGCCCTTATGGCAGTTGAGCCTTTCTTGATTTTCCATAAGGATAGGGTATCATTACGTACTAATCCTTCCTTTATGCCTAAGGTGGTTTCTAGTGTGGCTTTAAACCAAACTATTCATTTGCCTACTTTTTATGCAAATCCCCAGAATAAAGGGGAAAAGATTTTGCACACTTTAGATGTACACAGGCAGTTGCGTTATTATTTGGACAGAACTAAAGGGTTCAGGCAGTCTCAGCAGTTGTTTGTTTCTTTTGCTTTGAGTTCTCAGGGCAAGCCTGTGTCAAAACAAACTATTTCTAAGTGGATTGGGTTTTGCATTTCTTTCTGTTATTCCCATCATGGCAAGGAGATTCCAGCTGGGATTAGGCCTCATTCCACTAGGGCTACTGCCACTTCAACAGCTTTTTTGAGGGGAGTGGCAACCAAGGATATTTTGGAGGCAGCTACTTGGAGTTCAGTGCATACTTTCTCTAGGCATTATCACCTGCCACTTTACTCTAAATCCAGGGCTGGTTTTGCCACTGCTGTTTTGCAGGGCATTTTGGCAGCTCCTGCTTCCTTGTAGTTAGCCATCCTCCCTTACCTCTGCTTTGGGATTCTACCCAAGTGTAAGGACTGCAGCAATGTGAGATGAAGAACATAGTACAGTTTTGTACCTACCATAAATGTAGATGTTCGAGGATCCACATTGCTGCAGTCCAATTACCCTCCCTCCTTCCCTCTGTAGTTAGAGGTGGTTGTGTGGGTTGGGTTGTACATATTGTGTATATTGTATATATTGTACATATAATTAGTGCAAGGGTGGTTGGTTGGTTGTTTGCTGTCTTTTGGTTTTGACCTTTATTTTTAGGGTCTTCTGACATCTGGGGCAAGAAAAGACTGAGGATATGACGTCGGTCATGCGCATTTGTACCCTGACGTCCTGATGTCAGTCAAATGCGCCTTGACCGACGTCAGCCTTATACTTTGATATTCGGGCCGACCGAGGACAGCGGACTACCCAAGTGTAAGGACTGCAGCAATGTGGATCCTCGAACATCTACATTTATGGTAGGTACAAAACTGTACTTTTTGTATCCTTTGAAGGCGAAATACTGAAGTTCCAGATTGTATATTTAATGGTCGTATCCAGTAAAACTGTTTTGAACCGCCTCTATGGATTGTGGTTTTTTTTTTTTTTTTTTTTTGGATTTCAAATAAATATTCAGAAACCCTCCCTGACCCCATCAAACAAGATTGTCATTCTAGGATGTCTTATTGACACCATGAAGCAAAATGCTTTTTTGATGCAATAAAAGGTGGATTTTTGTTATGACAGTCTTGGGAAAGTTTTCACGATTATTGAATTTATGGCATCTATGATTCTCATGATTCCTGTCCACAGGTTACACAAGAGAAAGATACAATGGTTTCTAGAAAAACACATGGACCCAACATTTGCATCCTCTTGATTTTCAGATTCCAGTCATGGGCTTTAACAAAAACAGAAAAGGAACTCTGCTGGTGGAGACTATGAATACAATGCAGGTCTCCACTTTTCTCTTTGATTGTAACTACAGGAAACTCAGATTTTGCATAGGGCGGGGGCGTGGCCAAGGATGAACACAGGATAGCAGCAGATTTCTTCAGCTCCACCAATTTCATTACATTGACAGGAATTAATTACTTAAAAAAATAATTTTTGAAGTAATTTTCTTTCTAAATATGTTTGTTTTATATAGTTCTTGAACTATATCTAAAAAAGAAAGGAAATCTTAATAATATTCCTGTCAGAAATTACTTTGGAAATTTTCCTGTCAGTTTATCAGTCTGAAATGAGTTCCAGTAAGACAAATTCTCGAGACTCCAGCATCAAGAAAGAACTTCAGTCACTGATAATTATAGTCCAGCAACTTACTGCTAAGATGGATAAAATGGATACTAAAATAGACACTTTCATAGAAAAAACTACAAAACAAATAGACTTGTTACATATGGACCTGCAACAACAGAAGGTCCAGATGACAAGCATAGAAGAAGCTGTGAATGATATGGAAAATAGAATACAAGAAGAGGAAATCAACATTGAGTTTCTGCTGAAACAAAATACACATTTACAAACAAAGCTGGATGACCTGGAAAATAGATCTAGGCACAATAACATTAGGATTTTTGGACTGCCAGAAAATATTGAAGGTAACAATATTACTTCTTTTTTAACAACATGGCTCCCTAAAACTTTAGATTTACCAGAAGCATTCTCTTTTGGTATCGAAAGAGCACATAGATCTATAGCTAATACTAACTCAAACAAAAACTATCCTAGATCAGTTATAGTTAGATTTCTGTCATCTTTTGATAAAGAGATGGTTCTTAAATCTGCTTGGGCTAAAGCTCCTGTTAAGATTAATGAAACAACTGTGCGTTTTGACAATGACTATTCTTCCATGGTATTAGCTAAAAGAAAAGTTTTTCTGCCACTAATAAGGGAGCTTAAAAGCACAGTTTAAAACATACCTTCTGTTTCCTGCCAAGCTTAAAATCTTCCTTCCTGATGGTCCTAAAATTTTCGATGACTTAGACTCTGCTTTACTGTTTATCAAAAAATAAGATTTTGGAAAAAATAGAAGAAATGGAATGGGCTAGTCCTTCGTTAAAGAGACTGGCAACTGAAACTTCGTGGAAGACTTCAGAGAAGAAGAAGAGACTAAAAACAAATGATTTGTACTATGTTTTTTTTCTCTCTCATCATTTTATTTTATTATTAATCTTTTAAATATAGTTCCTGCATTTCCAAGAAGCAACAAATATTTTGAAAAGATTTAATCAAAGTTATTCTCTGTGTGCAAAGAAATGTTTTGTTTCATAACTAGTCAAAATATCTGGAGATTTAATGGCAAGCTGTGATTTAACTTGTTTCTCTTTCTGAAGAGGAAAAATAAGGTCAGTAATTTGATACATTTTTTTTCCTTTAAAAGTTTATATGTTATTCAAATGCTATTCCTAATTATACTTTCTTGATTACACTGCTTATGCTTGTTTGTAAATAATCTGTCATGCTTTAACTAATAATAATTAGAACTAAATAATAGTAAATAATATGTTTTATTTTTAACTCTATTAATATAAACAGTAAGTAACATTCTATTGTATATACTTCTTATAGCTTTCTCTTACATTTTTTTTATTTCTGCCTTACACCCTTTTACTTTCTACTCTCTTTTCTTTTCTTTATTAATATATAGAAATGCTTTTGATCATATAGACACAATAAATAATAAGATTTGCATAGGAGTTGAGTTGGGACAAAAATGTTGAGTTTTGTTACTTATTAATAATTTTGGGCTTGATTTCACTTACATAGAGTCTGTAATAACCTGTAGAATGCATTGTGAAGGTTTTGTAATGTTTAGATGCATTTACACTGCTAAATGAATGATTGTCACTAGTTTTTAATAAGTTTCCCGCCAAAATGTTAAGAGAGACAATCTGGGATGTGGGCTGTCTCATGCACAGTGTCCATGAGCTACTTCAAAAGCTTCAACTCTCAGAATTCTCACAGAGAAGCTGAAAGCAGCTAGTCTCACCTTTGACCTAGATATCACACTGACACATCACAGATACAGGAATGACACTACCTAATTATACTTTCTTGATTACACTGCTTATGCTTGTTTGTAAATAATCTGTCATGCTTTAACTAACAATAATTAGAACTAAATAATAGTAAATAATATGTTTTATTTTTAACTCTATTAATATAAACAGTAAGTAATATTCTATTGTATATACTTCTTATAGCTTTCTCTTACATTTTTTTTATTTCTGCCTTACACCCTTTTACTTTCTACTCTCTTTTCTTTTCTTTATTAATATATAGAAATACTTTTGATCATATAGACACAGTAAATAATAAGATTCGCATAGGAGTTGAGTTGGGACAAAATGTTGAGTTTTGTTACTTATTAATAATTTTGGGCTTGATTTCACTTACATAGAGTCTGTAATAACCTGTAGAATGCATTGTGAAGGTTTTGTCATGTTTAGATGCATTTACACTGCTAAATGAATGTTTGTCACTAGTTTTTAATAAATTTCCCGCCAAAATGTTAAGAGAGACAATCTGGGATGTGGGCTGTCTCATGCACAGTGTCCATGAGCTACTTCAAAAGCTTCAACTCTCAGAATTCTCACAGAGAAGCTGAAAGCAGCTGGTCTCACCTTTGACCTAGATATCACACTGACACATCACAGATACAGGAATAGCAGATTAATAATATGCATTAAAAACCTATGTCCCAAACATATACATTACAATAACTCATTTAATTCATCTGATTGACAAGCATAAATAATTTTATAACTCTATACTGGAAGAAATTGTCATGTGATATATTTTAAAGCAGTAGTATAGCATGTTTGTAAAATCTGGTTACTAAAATGTGTTTGCTGTGCATTATTTTGTATAAAGCAGACAGATTTATTGAAGGGACAGCAATGTAAGATGGTGCTCAGTAAAGATACAACTCAGTGAGATCAGATATATATATATATATATATATATATATATATATATATATATATATATATATATATATGTATGTGTATGTATATGTGTGTGTGTATGTGTGTGTGTAGGTGTGTATATGTGTGTGTGTATGCATGTGTATATATATATATATATATATATATATATATATATATATATGTATGTACATGTGTATATGTGCGTGCATGTGTGTATGTATGTATATATATATATATATATATATATATATATATATATGTGTGTGTGTGTGTGTATGTAGATATGTATATAAATGTTTCTGAGAATCTGCTTAACTATGAAGTATGATTTATAACAATTTCTATGAATACAATATTTTATTCTATTGGCAATAATGAGTTTGAGTAAATGCTCATATACAAGCAATTCAAGGTTTTTTTTGGAAGCTGTTAACTGTATTTACATGACAGAAATTAGATGCATCCTAATATATGTAATGTCTGAATCATATTAGCCAAAGTTTTTGATTTAAATGAATGTTAGAACCTATTTTTCTCTCCTCTTGATTTCTAACATCAAGATTATTTGAATGCTATTTGAATACAAGTGTTTTATATTACATGGATGTATATAGTAGTATGAACAGTTTTTAAAAAAAAAAAAAAAGGTTTATTTTAGTTTATATGATGCTGTTTTACCAAATGTGTAGTCTTGTCTTGCTAGATAATTGAATTGAAAACTGTTAACTTCAGTTAAATATAACTAGTATTAAATTGATAAGGTGGTAGCTGACGTACTGCTGCTTAGGGTAGGGGGTTAACTTGAGTGGTAAATACTACTCTAAGTTGGGGTTTACAACTCCAGGCTGGATGCAAGGTTTAATCCTTACATTATTTTCACTTGTTCATTGTTATTTGTATATAGTTTTGACATCCACAATATATTTTGTACATTCATTGTCACTACAAACAAAATTGAATCCTATACGAAATCCCATAAGAGATTCAATAAATACAGCTATATTTAAAGGTACACCTAAAGGAGGAGATGTAACATTACTTATCTTGTTATTTGTTATTTTGATCATAAGATTCTTAAGTTTTAAAAATGCCAAATGACATCTTTAAAAGGAATTTCTTTAAACATTAATGGATTGAATAATCCATGTAAAAGGGCAAGCCTAATAAGATACATTAATTTACATAAGGCCAACTTAGTCTTCCTACAAGAAACCCATCTCTTGAAAAAAGACATTGATAAACTAGCCACAAACAAATATAAAGTATTGGTTAGTTCAGAGCACACTCAGAAAAAAAGAGGAGTGGCTATTTTATGGAATAAAAGTATGCCCATTCCTAAAACCATTAAGTCTTATCAGGATGACAAAGGAATGTTTTGTATGGTTACAATACAAATTAATGGGAAGACTTACACTTTAATTAATGTATATTGGATACCTGGAATTGGTATTAATACAGTGAAACATCATCTTGATAAGATCATATAATTCTCTATAGGAGATATTATTTTAGCTGGTGACTTTAATTGTATACTACATGAAAGTGATACTACCACTATAGGAAAGAGAAGAATTACATCTAATGCAAAACATTTAAAGGATTTTGCTAATTCTTATCATTTGAATGATATTAATAATCAGATAGATTCAAAATCATTACCATGCACCTTTTTTCTAACAGATACAAAACTTATTCAAAAATAGATAGGGTCTTTATTTCTAACCAGATGGTAACAGATTTAATTAATTCCAAAATCATTTCATGTCCTATATCTGATCATAATTCAATTGTTTTTGAATTCATGATAAAAAATACTCATAATGTTCAGATCAAAAGGATACCAGCATACTTAACTCAACTAAAAGACTATAAAGAATATATACTTTCAGAAGTTAAACATTTTTTAGACATAAATAACACTCCTGAAGTCTCCATTGTTTATGTTTGGGATGCCTTAAAATCATATCTATATGGACAAAGTATCAGATGGTATAATAATAAAAGGAAATCTTGGGATAAGGAATTGTTAGATATTCAAAGTAAATTAGACTCTTATAAACATAATAATAAAGAAAATATTATGGACAAGAAAGTTATTGAAGAAATAAACAAACTAAATGAGAAATACAAAGAAATTTTAACTCATAAAGTTAAAATAACTTTAGAGAAATACAAGTTTTGTCTTATTCAATAAGCCCCAAATACTTACATAGACTTAAAAATAAAACAAAAAGGTTGAATAAACAAAACCATATCAAAGAAATCTTTTCTCTAAGGAAAAGAAGAATGTTTCTAGTATACCAGAAATACTAGATGAATTTATAAATCACTTTCACAAAATTAACCATAATAATATTAACATGGAACCTAAAGATAAAATAAAGGAGTTTATAACCACAAATATGAATAAAAAGCTTAATAAACAACAGATTAAACTATTGGACAAGAGTATTTCATATACAGAAGTTATTACACAAATAAATAAGCTTAAATCAAACAAAGCACCGGGTAATGATGGTATTATACCAGAGATATATAAAATCCTTTCTAAAAATACATATTCATTAATACATAAAGTTTTTATTTTGGCCCAAACTGAGTTAATAACCCCCCCATCTTGGCAATATACATTCATTTCGCCAATTTTAAAACCTAATAAAGATCCAACTAGATGTTCTTCATATCGGCCCATCTCATTACTTAATGTTGATTATAAAATGTTTATGAATATCTTTGCTGATAGATTGAAGACAATCATTCCCGGCATTATAGATATAGATCAGACAGGCTTCATTGTAAATAGAAATACTTTTGATAATATAAGAAGAACTTTAACATTAATAGATTTTGCAAATAGGAAAAAGAAAGATTTAACACTTATTAGTCTTGATATAAGTTCAGCATTTGATTCAGTAAGTTGGGACTATCTGTTTACCTTAATGAAGTGCACAAACTTAACAAGGATGTCCACTTTCTCCACTATTATTCACTTTAGTAATGGAGCCTTGGGCTAATTTGATCAGAAACAGTACTGACATAGAGGGTTTTGAAATAGATGAAAATACAACATCCAAAATTCAACTTTTTGCAGATGATGTTCTAATTACATCAGCAGGATCTAATTCTTCTATACAGTCTCTATTTGACAACATGATGAATTTTAAAAGTATTTCTGGTTTAATATTCAATAAAGAAAAAACTAAAATACTACCTATATATACACGAAAAAATATTCTCATTAGTGATTTTACTAAATATGTACCCAATTCAGGTCAGATAACTTATTTAGGTATGATACTATCTAAAATATTAAATCTATTATATATAATAATTATAATACCTGTTTTCTTAATATACAAAATCTTTTTAATACCTGGAATAATATGTTTTTTACTATGGAGGAGAGACTTACAAGTATTAAAATGATAATATTCCCCAAGATTTTATACTTAATACAATCAGTAATACTTCCACCTACAAAAATAATTATCAAGAAACTGAACATACTAATGTTAAATTTCTTATGGGCACCTAATAGACCTAGGATTGCATTAAAGAAACATACTAATAGCTGGTCTCAAGGGGGTATTTCTTTTCCAGACTTTAATTTATATACTATCTCTTCTATTGTAAAAGTTATTACTTTATTAATAGATCAGTCATATGTCACAAAATGGAAAGATTATTGGGATCTAATTGGTGTACACTTCATGAACATCTCCTTAACACATAAAAATATGATTATAAATAACTCCATGTTATGGTTACTAAAGGAATTTTGTACTTCACCTATTACACCTAAACATATGGTTTGTTACCCATTAAATATTATTATTAGTTATCGTAACTTTATATTCATGCACCCTAAGTATAGGGAATGGAATTTTATTGTATTTCCTATAATGTATACTCAGGGTATGCTTTTGTCATCTACTTCTGAAGGAACTCATTTAGCTATAGATAATGATCTAAAGTACTGGTATCAGTTGATATCTGATAATAAAGTTAAAAATCTAGATTTCTTAAAACAAGAATTTGATCTAAGAGAAACTTGCTGGTTAGAGGTTCAGACCTTTAGACAACATCTCATAATAAAATAGATTTAATGTCTATAACTGTTAAAGAATCTATTCCAACACTGATTGATTACTTGATATTAAATTTACAACATAAAGTTTCTGATAAAGGTAAACTTTCATACATACATAAAGTTATCAGACAAGAAACTTTTTACAGTGTAGATTCATACTGGAATCATTTCACTTCTATTAATGGGGACCCACCAAATCAACAAGATAAACAATATATATTGGAATCTGCTTATAGAACTACGTCTTCCATTGTCTGGAGACTTTATACATGGAAATTTTTACATAGATCTTTTTATACACCTTTGATGATGAATAAAATAAATAATAAAGATAATCTATGTAAGAGATGTAATGTAGAAATTAATGCTGACTGGGCTCATATGTTTTATGACTGTATAAAATTGAAAGAATACTGGAAGTCAATTAATGAATTTTGCAGGCTCTTTTTACAGATAATTGTATTATTTCTAAATCTCTTATATTATTCAACACACCTGTACCTCAAAGTGTTAAAAAGGTTAAGCTTCCCTTGTTATGGTCTATTCTAGCAGTGGCTAGGAAAATAATAACTAGAAATTGGATTTCAAATACACCTCCTTCGTTCAATGAATTTAAAAATGTTATGAATATAGTGTGCCATATGGAAATGAACACAATTAGGACTAGAACAAATAGAAAAACATCTTATTTTATTGTATGGGATAATTTACAAAATTTGTTAAAAAAATTTTAATTTCAATAGCATGGTATTTTAGTTTAATTAATTGATCTGATTGTAGTGGATGTCTTTGTAAATACTTTAGTTGTTTTGTTGAATATTATAATAATACCTATTTTTAATTACTTGTATAAAATTGTTATAATATTTCCCTTATATGTTAAAACAATAAACCTGTTTTGAAAAAAGATTTTGCATAGGGCAGTTTCAATAGGGTAAATGTGCAAGGTCTATGGGATTCCTCAGACAGACTAAAGCACATAAATATCAAAGAGATGCTGGCTGTGATCCATGCCTTAAAATTCCTTCATCGTATGTGGTCCCCAGGAACACTCTGGGTGATTACAGACTACATCAAAGTGATGTACTCCCTTGCTTGTTGATGCATCACAAGACTGTACTTACTGTGTAGGCTGGCAGTGATAGCTTGTGAGGTAGCTCTTCAACACTCATTAACCCTCCAAGCTTCTATATTCTTTCAGAGCAAAACATAGTGGCAGACAAATGGAGCATAACCAGGACAGACCTTTACAAATGGAAATTGAATGAGGGGGTCTTTCAGGATATGATCCAGTGGGGAATACCTTAAGTAGATATGTTTGCCTCCTTTTGAAACAGATAATGCAATAAATTCTGTTCTAGAACTCCTTGCAAAGAGGCCTATAAAACAGATGTTTTCTTGTTCTCATGGACAGGAATATTCATTTATGCATTTACACCGTTTCCCATGGTACCCAGGAAAATTAATGAAGATTGAGAAGGACTCCCCAAAAATAATTGTGGTGACCCCCCCCCCCCTTTTGGCCCAGGCAGCTTTGGTTAGCCCTTATTATGAAACTGCTCAAGGACAAGCTTTCTCACAAACTAGACCTACTTACACAAGTTGGGGAAGTTTGATGCATCCCAGTCACATTGAATTCTTTTTGGGCACCTGTTTTCAGAAAACACGCAGCAGGTACTAAAGGAGCAAAAAACTGCTACTAGAAACCTTATATTGGCAAGTGGAAGAGATTTTTTTAGTTGGGCTCTTGGTTACTAGTTAGACACAATCAGGGATTATATACTACTAGTATGCAACTGTTTGTGTGAAGTTACTAGCCTGACATTTTGTAGTCTTCTTTCAAAGTACTTCATTTGGTGATTTCAATAAGATTACCCAAGGATCCTCTACTTTCTTCAATGTTTGTGGTAAAATGGTTTCTGAAAGGAGTGTCACACCCAAGTCCTCCATGGAAACAGGTTGTGCCTTCCATGGAATGTTAACTGTATGCTGTAAAGGTTAACCTCATCTCCAGATGAACCTATACATGAAGTAGATTTAATGTCCATTACATGGAAATCTGTTCACACTGCTCTGATGTCTGCAAGAAGAGCATCTAGGCTGTAAGCTGTCAAGGTGGGTGTACCCTATTATATCCTCTATAGATTGGACATGAATGAGGGATTTGTTTATAATGACAGAGTATACTGTGAATCAATTCATCAAATTTTCAGTGTTTAATCTAGACCCTCAGAACCTGGGAGAAAAGATTCCACATACTCTGGACTTACATAGGTAACTCAAGTACTATCATGACAAAACCAAATCCTTTATAAAAGCTCATCAGTTATTTCTTATGTTGAAACTAAGAAAGGACAACCTTTATCAAAAAAAGACTATTACAAAATAGTTGTCCTCCGCTATTGCCTTGTGTTATGCCCACTGTGGTAACCGGTTCCAGGTAGTATCAAGGCTCACTATACAAGGACTTTGCCTTTTTTGATGGCATATTGGAAAATGGTGGACTCTCGAGCATCTACTTGGTCCTCTGTACATGGCTTTGCAAGGCATTACAAACTTGATTATTTTTATAGATCCAGGACTGGCACTGATAAGAGCATTATCCAGGGGCTCCTAGAGCCATATCCTTGCTCCTACCAGGTATAATAGGCTTTGGTAATCAACCCATATAGCCTAAAGGCTGCTAGAGCAGTGGGAATGATAAAACATACTCCAACTGTGCAGGTTGCACTTACACAACAGTAGATATTCAAAGTCCTCACTGCTGCAGTAGGAGCACCCACCTTCCATCCTCCTACACTTGTATATAGTTATTGATTGAACTAGTTTAGTGGTTATTTCTTGTTTTTATAGTTCAGGATAAGTAACTATTTCTTAGCTTTTGGGCAAGAAAGCCAGTAACATTTTCCACTCTGACTGCTGACTTTCCCTCCTCAGGGCTGACCAATTAGTGGTTGAGTGGAAGTATGGGAGGGAGCCATATGTTTTGGAAGTTGGGCAACCCTTGTGTCTTGGGCAAAGTCACACCCCATATTACCTAAAGGCTGCTGCAGCATTAAGGAATGTTATGGGTATGTACAATTTACACTACTCTGCATTAACACTACTACAAATCCACACTCACTACACCGACAGTTATCACGTCTATCAATCACCACAGTAGCCATACTGTTTTAGCAAGCCTTCTTACATATTTTCAATTACAATTTAAACTAGCTATGTTACCATGTGAAACCCAATAAAAGTAAAGCAGAAACTTATCTGGTGGTATATTTCCTTCACAAAATTTCCACCCAAAAAAAAAAAAAATCACTGGAGACTGTCACCCAACCCCTAGCCCCACTCAACAGCAAAGAAACACACTAACATAGTTTTAAATATTACATTCTCTCTTCCTCTCCCATCCCCCTATTCTAACCTTCGCTTCCTAAATATCAATCTTATAAGCACATGCAATAAAATCTAGAACGTACATGTTTGTGTTGCCATGTATTCCCCAGACATAATCATAGCTAGTGAAACATGGCTGAAAAAAGAAGACATGAATGGTAATGAAATTACCCCATCTGGTTTCAGTATAATTAGGTGTGACAGGACAAATAAGCGGGAAAGTGGAATTGCCATCATCAGTAAGAATTCCCTAAACATAACCACATATGTACCAGCATAAATGATAAAAACAGCAAGCAAAGGAGAATAGTATTACTGGAATTTAATTCATCCTCAAGTCTTGGTGAATACCTTCATGAAGTGGACCCTGTTTTTACAAAATTTCACCAAGATGACAATGATATATAGATTGATAGCTTATATTCTGGACAAAAGTAGGTTACAAAATAAAAGTCAGCTAGGTGCACAAGTTCCAGGATAAAAAAGTGTCCAATCCTGCTATGTGCACTGGTGCCAGGACTGGAAAACATTGTAATGTAAAATCTTCAAGACACAGAAATATTCCTACAATGGGGTTAGGCCAGACTCAGAGGGAGGATGGCTCCCTTGTTAAAGAAGGATGTAGTAGTCCACAAAAACACAAAAATTGACAGGCTAAAAAATAGCCATAAAGATGACAGACTGGACTATTAAATATAAATAAATGATGTATTGTTAATATTATGCAAGAAGCCCAGAATTTCCTTATAGAAGATATTCAAAAAGACTGAGAAAATTCGAGGAAAGAAAAATATTTGCACAAGAAAAAAAAAAACTGTCAAAAGCCTCAAATGCAAATTTGTGTTCATTAATACAACAGATCCATGAAAAACATTAAATAGACCAAGAAACTTTGAGCCATTTGGGAAAAAGAAGCAACCGAGGAAGTGTGAAAATATAACTAAGAAAACCTAGAGACTTTCGAAAGGTTAAAAAAGAAACCTTGACATGGGAAAGATAATGAGATGTGATATGATGCAATGTTTATGCACAGGAGAAAGCAAAACTAATCAATACACAAAAGTTGCTCTATAGATATTTGAAGAGAAATGCAGGCAAAGGCACCCAAATAAGGAAAATTTCACAATACAAAAAAATGAGGTTGCAAAGGGGGAATGGAGAACAGAAGATTAGTAATGTAGAAGTTAAACAAATAGAAGCTGAAGTTATGGAATACCTGCAGAATGAAGGATGGAGTGTAGAATGTGTAACATAGTTTATGTAACAGCATAATGTAACAATGAGTCCCCAAAATAAGGAGAAATAGGTGGAGCGGGAGACCTCTGAAGAAGAACTATGGACATGAGAAAGAAAGAGGTGCAATACTTATGCAAAGGAGAAAGGAAACCTAATCAATACAAAAAAGCAGCCCCAAATTTTAGAAGAGAAATACAAGCAAAGGCATCCAGATATGGAAAATTTAAAAATATAAAAAAATAAAACAGAGGAAAAGTAAATTAGTAATGGAGAAGTTAAAAAAATAGCACTGAAGTTATGGATTACATGCAAAGTGAAGAATTTAGTGTAGAAAATCCAACTCTGCTAATGTCACAGCATGATGGAATAATGAGTTCCCAAATTAAGGAGAAACAGGTGGAACAAGAAGCATCTGATCACTTGCCAAATGAAGATATTCTGGAGCCATCTGTAGCGAAATTAGTAGAAAAGTTCAGTTGGAGTTGCACAGCCAGGGAAGGAGCAGGAAACAGTGGCAACTCTAACGCAATGTTGAGAAGTGATAGGCCAGTGAGTTCCTGTATGAAAGAGCAATGGATGATGCAGGATGCTGCTAAAGAGAATATGTCACAGAAATATGTTTTGGAACTTTCTGTAGAATGCTGGCAGGAAACAAAGAGCAAAGAATGTGCCCTTAGTTTAGAAGAAAATGATGTAATGGAAGATTTATGTAATGTAATAGAGATGGATAGAGATGGATAGATATATTATGAGTGAGAAAAGAAATAGATTACAAAAAGAAGACCAAAAATGTTAGAAGTCTGATTAAACAAATGAACACAGTAATTCAAGACTGTTAACAGAAATTCATATGATATAACAAAATTAAATAGGATATATTCAAGTGCAGCTAAATTAATAATTACCACAAAAACACATGGCAATAAGGGAAAGGAAGGGAAGAAACCAGATGCCATCGTGGAAGTATTGAATAGCGAAAACTATGAAGTGGTTAAAACAAAAAGTTTCACTGTTAGAAGAGTAAAGAAGAGGGAACAGATCAACAAAAATACATAGAAAGATGTGATAAAAGTAGTGTACACTATCGGAACAGAACAGGATCTATCCTACACTATTGCAAGTAATATACTAGAGATATCACCAAAGACAGAAAAACTTGGAAGATATGAAGATAAATGTAAAGGAAAAGTACAAGGTAAGCAATTGGGAAGCAAAGCAAAAATCATAGAAACACCAAAATAAAAAGACGCATTTTGAAGAAATATCAATAAATACCCTGTGGAACATAACAAAAATGATGAATGGATAGAAGTAAAAGAAACAGTAAGAAGTTCAAATGTACAGGATATGAAATGGAATGAAGTAATGACCAAAGAAAATGAAACAAAATTAAGAAAAGCTTCAAAATGAAAACCCCCCTACAGTACCTAACTTCTGGCTAAAAGTATTAACATCTTTAAACAATGATTTACCCCTGAGTAAGAACTACTTATCTGCACACTGAACAGACACCAACCTGGTTGACAACAGAAAAAATTAAACTCCTCTTCAAGAGAAAACCTACAAGCTGTCTTAAAAACTGTAGAATAATAACTTGCAGACAATGTATGAACTATGTACTGGAACTGATGCCAGCAGAGTTTATAGTCATTTAGAAGAAAGCTCAGTCATGGCAATAGAACAAAAGGGCAACAAAAGAAAGTCATGTTGAACAAAGGATCATTTGTTGCTAAATAAAGCCATAACAGAGAATTGTGAAAAGGAGACAAATCTATGTATGCCACAGAGAGATAGGTATTTGACAACATCCCACATTCATGGATAAAGTAGTGCTTACAGATGTATAAGACACACCCTAAAATGATCAATAACATTGCAGTGACCATGAAACACTAGCAAACAGCTTTGCAGCATCATCTCATGAATAAAAAATCAAAGGGGGATATTCCAGGGTGACTGTTTGCCACTGCAGCTCTTTTGTCTTGCCCTTAACCCAGTAAGTTTACTTAACAGAGTAGGTCATGGTTGCAATTTGACTTCCATAAAGCAGCAAAGTGTTCTTTTTGTGTATGATTTAAAACTGTATAATTCAGCAGATGGGGAGATGAAAGCACAACTGCAACTGGTCAAAACTTTCTCAAATGATAGAACAATGTCTGTCATGCTCTGTTCATAAATGTGCAATAGCAACATTTGAAGCAGGAAAGCTACAGGACTTAGAAAATATCAGTCTGGGGCAAAAATGTCATATAAGGGAATATGAGCAGGAGGGAGTGTATAAGTATCTGGGAATTGATGAAAGATCAACAAGAAAACATGAACAAATGCGAAAAAAAATCTGTAAAGAATATTTTAAAAGACTAAAATTAATACCAAAAACAGCACTGATATGTAAGAACAAAGTCCACACTATAAACCAATTTGCTCTTCCTGTTCTAACTTCCAGTTTTGGGGTGATTGGCCCCAAAATGCATTGGATTAGTTGGTCAGGAAAACTAGGAAAAAATTTCACGCTTATTAGATGTATAAAAATCAGTGTATACCAAGATTATATATTCCTCATTCTGAAGGGTATAGACCTCCTCAAAATTGATTGTATGCATAGATCTGCATTTATAGTATTCTTTACCTATCTACTAACCTTATCAAATCCAAACAAAGACTTCTCTTCATGTTTTAAAGCTTTCACTAAGATGACTTCCCCGCTTAGTTTAGCAGAAGCATATTGGTGTCAAGTGGAAATGGAAATCAAACTAGAAGTAGACAAAAACTCAGGTGGCAACTGAATGTGCCAAAAAAAAAAAAAAAAAACACAAAAGCAGGACCTGATGCAGGAATGGTTAAGGAGAGGGGAATTTAAACACAATATGAAAAGTTAGCATTGGCAGCACAGGACAGTGGACTATGTACACATTTGGTTTACAAAGCCCATTCAACATGTGGGAAAAACAAATGACAAAACTGGAAACAGTTGCACATCATATTGCTTGGTGTGACTAATGGCAGAAGGCCTGTATACTAAAAGGCATCATAATGTAGCAAAACTGTTGCATTGGGATTGTGCAAACATTACAATATTGAAGTAGCCATAAAAGCATTATAGAGAATGATGAAGTTTTTTTCGCATGAGATCACCTATTACCAACAGTTCAAAAATACATGTGAGAAAACCAGATATAGTAGTCCATGAAAAGAAGATAAAAGTAGCATTGTTCAGTAAAAATTGCTACACTCTGTGATTACAGTGTTTTAAATACAGAGAGACACAATGCCATAAAATACCAGGGCTTGCTGCAGAAACTATTGTAATGTGGAAGAAAGATACTCTGACAGTTTCAACAGTAGTGGGAGTGATGGGTCTCTTAAAGAATTTACAATCGTATTTAGATATGCTACTCATACATGTAACTCTGTATGAATTTTACAGGAGGAGTCAGTTTTGGGCACATTGCAGGTGCTGCAAAGGGCAATTTTGGCCAACAACAAAGAGTGAAACACTAATTTTATTAACTTTAATCATACTTTGACTTGGGAATGGGGTCCATTCTCATCATGATATTAGAATCCCAAAAGACTTGGCGAAATTAATCCAAGAGATACCACAGTTTAATAATGCAGAACCACTTGCATCACACCTCAGAATCAATAATATGAAAATGCATTGTTAGCAGCCATATATATGCTACCAGGTATAAACATTACCACTGGGGAAAATATCCTATACTGGATATCTGGCCATATACAACAAGAAACAACAATACTAAGAGACCTAAATATAGACTAGCAGCTTAGCAACACTCCATCTGATTCTATAAACCTGTATGGCTTTACCCAGTTAATTATGTCAGTTAAACTGTAAATTTTGTACATGTATAACAACTGAATGTGTATTTAAGCATCCAGTTACTGGTGGGGAATACATCTTTAAATGTTTTGCTTCATGTAGTTTGATTAATATTGTATATTTAGCAACAACAGAAGGTTGGATGATGTAGAGATAGTGAATCATGAAGTACAATGGATCAGCAAGGAGAAAGTAAGGATAACTATGAAGAGAATGAAGAATGGAAAGGCTGTTGGCCCAGATGACATACCTGTGGAAGCATGGAGGTGTTTAGGTGAAATGGCAGTGGAGTTTTTCACCAGATTGTTTAATGAAATCTTAGAAAGTGAGAGGATGCCTAAGGAATGGAGAAAAGGTGTTTTGGTGCCGATTTTTAAGAATAAGGGTGATGTGCAGAGCAGTAGTAACTACAGAGGGATTAAATTGATCAGTCACAGCATGAATTTATGGGAAAGAGTAGTGGAAGCTAGGTTAAGAAGGGATGTGATGATTAGTGATCAGCAGTATGGTTTCATGCCGGGAAAGAGCACTACAGATGCGATGTTTGCTCTCAGAGTGTTGATGGAGAAGTACAGAGAATGTCAGAAGGAGTTGCATTGTGTTTTTGTAGACTTGGAGAAAGCATATGACAGGGTGCCTAGAGAGGAGTTGTGGTATTGTATGAGGAAGTCAGGAGTGTCAGAGAAGTATGTAAGAGTGGTACAGGATATGTACAAGGGTAGTGTGACAGCAGTGAGGTCTGCGGTGGGAGTGACGGATGCGTTTAAGGTGGAGGTGCGGTTACATCAAGGATCAGCTCTGAGCCCTTTCTTATTTGCAATGGTGATGGACATGTTGACAGACGAGATCCGACAGGAGTCCCCGTGGACTATGATGTTTGCAGATGACATTGTGATCTGTAGTGAGAGTAGGGAACAGGTGGAGGAGACCCTGGAGAGATGGAGATATGCTCTAGAGAGAAGAGGAATGAAGGTCAGCAGGACTAAGACAGAATATGTGTGTGTGAATGAGAGGGAGGATAGAGGAATGGTGAGGATGCAAAGGAGTAGAGGTGGCAAAGGTGGATGAATTTAAATACTTGGGGTCAATAGTTCAGAGTAACAGTGGGTGTGGAAGAGAGGTAAAGAAGAGAGTACAAGCAGGATGGAGTGGGTAGAGAAGAGTGTCAGGAGTGTTTTGTGACAGACAAGTACCTGTAAGAGTGAAAGGGAAGGTCTACAAGAGGGTAGTGAGGCCAGCTATGTTATATGGGTTGGAGACAGTGGCATTGACAAAAAGGCAGGAGTTTGAGCTGGATGTGGCAGAGTTAAAGATGTTAAGATTTGCACTGGGTGTGACAAGGTTGGACAGGATTAGGAATAAGTATATTAGAGGGTCAGCCCAGGTTGGAAGGTTTGGAGACAAAGCCAGAGAGGCAAGATTATGTTGGTGTGGACATGTGCTGAGGAGGGATGCTGAGTATATTGGGAAAAAGATGCTAAGGATGAAAGCTACCAGGTAACAGGAAAAGAGGAAGGCCTAAGATAAGGTTTATGGATGTGATAAGAGAGGACATGCAGGTGGTTGGTGTGACAGAGCAAGATGCAGAGGACAGGAAGAAATGGAAACTGGTGATCCGCTGTGGCGACCCCCAACGGGAACAGCCGAAAAAACATGATTTAGCAACTTGTTAAAAATGCACTGCATTCAGTGTAGGGAAAAAATAATAAAAAATTAAAAGAACATATTTGCATGTATCTGTCTGATATTAGAAGAGAAGTTGCTATGAATGCATTGTTTAAACATGTCTGTGCTAATGATACTACCCATTGTTTTTAAATTTAAAGTAATACAAAAAAAGTATGTTTCACTTGGGGTTGGAGATATTATTCCACACACTGAATATGTGGAGTATAAATAATTTCTTTATTGGATTTCTTTATTAATAGCTGATTATGCACCAGATTTAAATGCAACCGTTAATATTAAACCTGTGCTTAAGATAAGATATGAATTGTGTATTTATTTAGTATTTTATATTTATTAAATAGTAAAATATCTTAATTGCAATTGTATTTATTTTTTAAAGTTGCATTATTATAAAATGATATAATATGGGCTTGTTAACTGATTGTTGTAAACCATGTATTTAAGAGTCCTTGATTTGTATGATTGCTATGCTTACACTGAGGAAGGTATATTTGCTTGAAAGTTTTGTGTATATTACATTTTCATGGTTCTCTAAGTGGTTGTGTTTTTCCTTGTAGTGCTTGGATTTCATTTAATCTGTGGAGGACACATTTGGACATACTCTGCCTATTTCTTGTGATTTTGAGGTTACAGTATCCAAGATGAACATATAACTTACAACCAAGTTTGTAACTCAAACTTCTACAAACAGACTTTTATCAAATCCTTAACGGAATATAACTGGAAAATACTAAATGATATACCCTTAGACTCTGCTGTATTACACTTCAGTGAGATATTCCTAAAAATTCTCAATAACCTTGCCCTAGTATGTACTAAAAAGGTCAAATCCAATCCTATACCATGGCTATCAAAGAAAACTAAGAAAAAAGAAGTTATGTCTTGCCATAACGTTCCATTTGTGTTGTTGATCTTTACTATTCCTTGACACTGGGGCTCTGTTCCGAACCTCAGAACTGACTCGATCGTTTTACTCCAGCTCGCTCCTTCCAAACTTTCCAGCTCGCTCCTTCCAAACTTTCAAGCCAGGCTCTATCTGTAATACTCCTCTCAAAATTACCTCAGATTGAGTTTTCCCAACATAGTGGTAGACAGACAAGTGAAAATTATAGACAAAATAATAGATATAATAGTCAAAGACCAGATATGTGTCCTTCACATGAAGCTAGTTATGGAAAATCTGGTCCACTAAGAGTCTCGGGTTGGAGGAAGGAGGGTGGGGATGTCAAGGATTAGTGAAGATCGACTGCACAGATGAAATGTTATGGTAAGTCATAAGTTCTTTATCTGATGTTGTCAATCTTCACTCAGTCCTAGACAGTGGGACAGAGTCCCCATCTACTTTAGTCTTGGGTTGTCTCACTGAAGAATATTCCTAAGCACCATTGAGCCAAATGATGCCTGTCCCATCAAGTCCTTATCCAATTTTTAATGAATGATAAAGGTATGAGGAGAATACCAAGTGGCTACTGCGCAGATATCACCCAAAGATGGCATGAAAAACTGCAGAGGTTGTAATCACTGTCGTTGAATGGGTTTTTAACTGGATATGAAAGTCAGAGTCCTCTAGAATGACAGATGAAAGTTATGCAGTCTCTAATCCATTTGGCCAAGGCAACCTTAGAAACTGGATTACTTAATGAGAGAGAGGAGAATGCCAGAAATAATTGGTCAGATTTTCTGAAATCTTTTGTTCTGTGAAAATAGAATCATAATTGTCTGCGGACATCTAGCAAATGTTTTATTAGAAAAATTAGGGGAGAAGATTGGCAAATGAAGAGTTTGGTTAATGTTAGATTCTGAGACAACCTTAGGTAAAAAGGTTGGATTCATCTTAATGGCAACCTTGTCCTTGTGGAATATTAAATAGGGAGGTTTGCAGGATGATCTGAAGTTCAGATACTCTTCTGGCAGATATAATAGCTACAAAAATAACATTTTCCAAGTCAAATATTTTAAGTCACAAGTCACTGACGGTTTGAAAGGGTTCATAATTAGGGCATGAAGAAGTAAAGCTAGATCCCAAGGAGAAATGGGTTCCTTGAATGCAGGTCTTAACATTAGGCAACCCTTTAAAAATGCTTTACAAAGTTTGTGTGACATTAGAGATGCACCATTAAGACATATATGAAAGTTGGAAATTGCAGCTAGGTGAACTTTAATTGTTGAAACAGAGGAACTGGATTGGTATTGAATAGCTAGAAAATCCAATACCTTATGAGTAGGACTGGTATAAGGGTCGAATCTATTGTCAGGAGCCCAATTAGCAAATTTTTCCCATTTACTTTGATAAATCTTCCTAGTAGAAGGTTTGTGATGAGTGACAGTAATTTGTTGGACAGGAGAAGAAAGGGAAGGATGCCTGGCAATCATAGGAATTGGAGAAGCCATGCAGTGAGCTTGAGATGTTGGAGATTTGGATGAGTCATGCC
Organism: Protopterus annectens; assembly: GCF_019279795.1. Lineage (NCBI taxonomy): Eukaryota > Metazoa > Chordata > Ceratodontiformes > Protopteridae > Protopterus > Protopterus annectens. The sequence continues at coordinate 465,898,101 of NC_056748.1, forward strand.
ATCCAGATGAGACAGCAGATCTGGAGCTGGATGCAGAGTCCATTGTTTCTGAAGCAGATGAGGCCAAAGGAAGGGAAACCAAATTTGTCGAGTCCAGAAGGGGGCAATGAGGATTATTGAGTTCTCCAACCTTTTGGCTTTCTTTAGAAACTGGGATATCAATGGTGTTGAGGGGAAAGGCATAGAGGAGACCCGGGGGTCAATAGTGGAGAAGAGTCTCTGGGTGACTCCCCCAGAGGGGAGGATTAGGGCAAAGTAACTGCTGCATTTGTTGTTTAGGGGGGACATAAAAAGATCGCAGCAAGGTTGGCCCTAGTGCTGAAAAATCTTTTTTGCCACTACAGGATTGAGAGACCACTTGTGAGGCATGAGGATAGTTCTGCTCAGTTTGTCTGCCATCACATTGGAGCTCCCCGGGATGTGCATAGATGTGAGAAAGCAGTTGGAAGAAATTGTCCATTTTCAAACTATGAGGGCTTCTAGACACAATGGGTAAGATTTGGTTCCCCCTTGTTTGTTGATGTACCAGGCTACTGACATGATGTCCATCTGAATAGCTACTGTCCCTAGAGGAAGGGTGTCTTGGAATGCTTGCAAAGCTAAAAACACTGCCCTCATCTCTAGAACATTGATGTGCAAGTTGGCCTCTAATTGGGACCAGGTGCCTTGGATTGTTCTTCCCAGATAATGCCCGCCCACCCCATCTGGGAAGCATCTGTGATTTGATGCATTGAAGTCTTTCTGGAGGGAGTGAGGCAATTCCGGAGACCGTGTTTAAATGGGCTCCTATAAATTCCAATTTCTGAGTGAGCTGCAAGCTTGATTTCTCAAAATTTCTGGTTATGCTACAGATGTACAGAAATGTAAAGTGAAGTGACTTGTCTGTTCTGACACCTGGTGGTAGCAGTAAGGAGCCAGTTGTTGAGGTAAGGAAATACTCAAAATCCTATCAGTCTGAGATGAGCTGCTACTACTTCCATGCATTTGGTGAACATCCTGGGGGGTTGTGGTGAGTCCAAAGGGGAGCACTCTGAATTGGAAATGACTGGCTCCCAGCCAGAAGCGCAGATACCTCCTGGAGCTTGTCTATTTTTGTATGGTAATAAGCATCATGAAATTCTACAGAGCACATCCAATCACCTTTTTCAAGTATGAAAGTATCGACTGTACTGAGACCATCTGGAATTTGGTTTGATGACTGGCCTTGTTAAACGGGCTGAGATCCAAAATGGGTCTCCAGTCCACTGTATCTGGGCACTAAAAAGAACCTTGAGTAAAACCAAGATCCTGTTTGGTCTGGGGGACTTTTTGGATGACTCTCTTGTCTAGCAGTCTTTGAATCTCTAAAGCTGATGCTTCCCTATGGCTGGGTGGTATGTCCAGGAGTTTCTTCTGTGGTAATGGGGAAAGTGATAGTAGTATTTTGTAACCTCTGGATATTATTCCCTGCACCCATTTGTCTGTAGTTAGTGTTTGCTAGGCAGATTGGTGCAGAGAAAGTCATCCCCTGACTGCCTCCAGGGAAGGGCAGTCAAGCACCCACTCAGGGGTGCTGGTACGAAGGACCAGAGAAAGATTTTATGGACCCCTGGCTTTGCAGTCCATTTCTGCCCCTGGGGCAACATCTTCTATTACTTCCTCCTCTGCCCTAGGGAAAGTCTTTGCATGAATCCTGGAAAGGCCCTTTGGATTTTTTAAAACTTAGTCTCCAGTTTCTTTGGTTACTGGAGTAGGGTCTCTGAGGAGTTGAGAAACATACACCTACAGCAGAAAGGGTCTTGCCATCCTTTTCACATCTGGCTAAAGTGTCCTTAACCTTGGGTCTAAAAAGGGTAGATCCGTCAAACAGAGCATTGACGAGTGACTCTTTGAATGGCTCTGCAAAGTCTCACAAGCACATCCAGGAATGCCTTCTAATGGCTATGCCTGAACCTGCTGCTCTGGAAGTCCCTTAAGCTGCATGAGCAATCAGCCTCATGGACAAGTTAGAAATTGCATCAAGGGTTGCTAGGTAACGGGTAATTCAAGGATCTGACAGCAAAGGTCATTGAAGCATAAAGGTGCTTCCAAAATCCTAGCCTCCTTGTTAAGAGGATGGATAGTCAGACTTTCCTCGGAAAGTTTCCTTTTCATGGCCACTACTGTCACCATGGCATCAATGGGTATTCCTTTGGACCAGTGAAGCTCATCCTTAGGGGCTGATAAGGTATGATCAGGCCTTTTGGGATCAGCTCAATGGTGTCGAGCATCTTTCACACCCACTGAGTGATCAATTTAATGACATCGTCAGCAGGCTGAGAGATCCAAGAAGCAGAGAGCTGGGAGTGAAAATCTTCCAGGTATACTGACTCTTCTGAGGAAGGTTGAATGGAGGACCAGCCACCCCTGTTTCAGTATTTCTAGGATGTCCCTGAAGGGAAACATCATCAGGGGGTGACCTGGGGGAACCTGCCCCTTCATCAGAATCAGTATCTTCAATGAAAGACTCCTCCAGGGAGTCTAAATGCTTCCTCACAGTAACATCCTCAGGGGAATGATTCGGGAAAGTGTCCAAAGAGGAAACCACCAAAGTGGGTGCAACCTGGGACCTTTGTGCCCTCTGTCCCTGGAATGAGACTGATGGTAGCTCAGGTGGAGAGGATGTAGACAGTTGTCCTGACAGGGATGGCAAAGACTGCGAGTCCGCAATGGACAAAGCCTTTTCTATGATTCAGAAAGCTGCCCCCCCATAGAGGGATGGGAGCCCAGAACTGAAATAGACTCCTTCAGAACTGGGGTTACACTCCACACTGAGGAGGCGGCCTCCAAAACAGAAGCCTGGGTCAATGCTACAAAGGCCGAAGCACCAAGGGATATGGATGGCTCTGAAACTAAGAAAACAGATCCATGCACCTTGGACCCAACCAGAGAGCCTCAATCTGGGAGCCCTCTGGTGCTGAAAACTCAGAGAAGCTCTGGGCAGCTCTCAGAACTGGAGAAGAAGATGCTACCGAAACTGAGATAGTCGGCACTGGGAATGTCTGAACCAGGGTCTCCAAAGACTCAACAAGAGTTGGAAGAAGAGGAATTGGGGGTGTCATAGATTGACTGGTTCCAGTGACAGTGTGGCTAGGAACTGAGGACAATCCCCTCGCCGTCAAAAGCTGATCCACCAATCTCAATAAGTCTGCTTCTGAGAAACTCTTAGTAGATTGGATCAAGGCTGTTGAAGGAGACTTAGGGGGTCTCACTTCAATAAAGGGACTTGATGGCTTGTCTTTAAAACAATCATAGGTTGGTGAGTATCTTGTCCTAGGGAGCAGAAGCAGCTGTGACTGTTTCAGCAGCAATGGTACTGTGGGTACCGAAGTAGTTGCTGTCAGCTTCAATACATTTTTAGGTGTTGAAGAGCTCCTCGGTACTGAGGTTAGCTTAGAGACCTTCTTGGACAGTTCCGATGAACTAGAAAGCAAAGGTCTTTTCTTGGAGGAGGAGGAAGAGGAAGGGATGAAGATGTGCTAGCTTTAGCCCTAGACCCAGAAATGGCCTCTTTGAAATCAGATTTGAGGAGTCCTTTCAAGATAAGTTTAGGCAGAGAACCCGTGACAAATTGAAAAATCTTCCTGAAGATGTAGTTTTCCCAGACATTATACGCATAACAAATGCCTGTCAGAGTTGGGCATCTTACCCTGGCACTTTTGGCACCTTTTGAAAACAGTGGTGCCTTTTGAAGTTTTGACAGGAGAGAGTTGTTTTCCAGCCATAACAAAAATAAGTGCTGAAGCCCTTCCCCCAATAGAGAAGATATGAAGATTTTTTTATATATATACTTAAGGGATAGAAATAGAGGAAAATACCAACAATGGTAATAAACAATGGTAATATAAGAATACCTGAAAAGGTAGAAAAGGAAGAATTGTACCAATAATGGCACTTAGCAACAACCAACGGTAGAAATATGAAGAGAAAAGAAACACTCATGCAAAGCTACAAGAGGAGCGTGTAGACAGAGAGAAGATTGAAGAAGAAAATTAAGCAAAAATATAGAGAGATAAGAATTTTAAATAGATGGAATCTTGCTCAGAATCAGCCAAGGCTTGAGATAAGGCAAACACTTCTGAACTATGAAGTGGCAAACGAGATCTGCATTAATTTTGAGAGAAGCGTTATGGGTAGAGCCTGGCTCGAGAGTTTGGAAGACGCAAGCTGGCGTAAAATGTTCGAGTCTGTTCCAAGGCTTGGAACAGAGTCACACTGTCAATTATTGAGTGAAGATTGACAATATCAGATTTAATGTTATAGCATGACAAAGCCTGGCAAGAGTGGCTCAAAAATAGAGCATAAAATACATTTCAGTTTTTCAGGCAACTAAGGAATAGGATAAAATACCAAATCAAATATAATAAGCAGACCTATTATAACATTCTTCTAAAATTAACATCATAACAACCCAAAACTCTTCTGGACATCCATAAACCAACTTTTACTTCAGTGCCAAATTACTACCCACTCTTACATCCAACAATACTACTGATTCAATTCCCACAGAATTAATCAAATATCCTAAGCTATTTAACTTCAGCCCGGTACCTACCACTACCATTAAACTCCTACATAAACTAAAATATCCACCCTAGCTGTTGATCCACTCCCCTCATACTACTTAAGATGAAATTGCTTATCTGGTCTGTATTGATAAATAGATCAATAACTGAAAAATATTTTCATTCATCTGGAAAAGAAATCCTTTAGTATACCTTTACACAAAAGTGGCATACCTACAGAGTTTCATAACTAGAGGCCCATTGCAATCCTTCCCCTGTCAAAGATACTCAAAAAATATATACATTCTTAGCTTCTACTTCACATAAATTCAAATAGTCTGCTCTCATAAACACAGCATGATTGCAGAGTCTACCATAGAACAACCGCCACACTCCTTCATTTCACCAACACTATAAACCAGCATAGGAACAATGGCAACCTAGTGTCAACTGTATTCTAGGCTTTTGATACTGTAGCACACCAAAGTTTACCTGGTGAACTCTTCTATAAGTCTTTTTCAATCCTCCCTTCAATGGTTCCTTAGTTATCTATCCGGAAAGCAGCAAGGAGTGAAATGGCAACAGGATCTTTCTTCCTGTCTTCCAGTTACCATAGTTGTTCCTCAAGGCTCTACATAATAGGTAATATAAATATAGTAAATTAACAGATGATTTGATTTTAATATGTACAGCCCCCACAATATCCATACTACAAGAAATAACTCCGTTATTTCTTTTCAATCAAAACATATCTGAAAAAATTCAAACCTACTCCTTAATTCCAGTAAAACAAAATTGATGACCTTAACCCCAAAACATTATCTCCAGCAATCTCCAGCAAAAATTCTCTCTCTTGTTTTCATCTACAAATAAATACTAAAATTGAGTTAGTACCACAGACTAAATTACAGGGCATTGTAATAGATGACCGTCTTAAAGTTGATCAACAGATTCGTCAAACAATTGAAAAGACTCACCAGAAACGTGACTCCCTTTACAGGGCAAAACAGTATCTTACAGAAGCAGCAAGAAATACCTTAGCCTCATCCTATTTGCTTCCAACCCTCTTATATATTTCACCTATCCTTACAAACCTAAGATCTATATTAAAATCCAAAGTAGTCTCCTTTTACAGCAAAGTAGATAAATTTGCTACCAACATAGCATACCAGAATCTCCATCGCCTTGCCTTAAAACAGCTAAACTGGCTTGAGCTTAACAACCACATAAAATACTCTCAGCTAGTTATGGCTTGCAGACTGATATATTATCCTGAAAAATGCTCTGCATTAAAAAGCATATTATTGCCGTACACCTCTCCACAGTGGAACTTGGTTCTGGTGATTAAATTTCTACTAAGCCCTACTAAAACAATTAATTGGGGGTCTCACTATACTCCTGTTATATCTCCAAACTCTGGAACACCATTCCTATATGAGTAAAATGATTATCAAACTCCCAAACTATAAAACTCCGCTCAAACAATACCTTGCCCAATTCTAGTCATGTTCATCACCAGGTTGAGACCTCTACTGAAAGCACAAACTTTGTATTGCTTATCTCTAGCTTTTTGCCCTCCTCTGCTTAAATCATTAGCCCCTAACAACTTTCCCTACTGCACTTGAATCATTACATCCCTTTTCACCCCCCTATTAAACAACACTTCTCATCTTTCTCTTTTTCTAACTGCTCCCATCTACTGCTCTGCCCCTCTCATGCATTCCAGTGTACCTAACTTGTAAGGGTCTATATTACAAGATCAAAATTTTAGTTAATCAAATAACTAAAGATCGATCTTATAATATTGAAACCTAAAATTCTCAAATGACCGATTTAACCCAGGGAAAGTCTTCCCTTGGCCGCATGAAAAAAAAAGTTTAAATCCCAAATCAAGTGTGGGGCTCACACACACACACACACACACACACACACACACACACACACACACACACACACACACACACACACCATAACTAAATATACCAACTCTGAGATCACTCCAAATTGGAGAAAAGGGCATAATCCACATAACAGCCAAGGGAAGTATTTCCCTGGATTAACTTGGCTGTTTGAGATTTTTAGATTTCGACATTACAAGATCAATCTTTAGTTATTTGATTAACTAAAGTTTTGATCTTGTAATATAGACCCAAGTTGTAAACCTTGTAGATGCACCGATTTGGAACAGACAGCCTAAATAGAAGTAATCCTATACCATGCTCTCTCAGTCATATACACTATTTCCTCTATCCTTCTATATACTACTGATATCACCACTCTCCTCCTACATCATTTTATAACTGAATTCATTACATATATTGATGTCTTTGCAAACCTTTCTTTACTGAAATGTAAGAACACTAATCTTCTTTACAATGTTTTCCCTTCTACAGTATCAATCCATTTGCTTCATACAAGATTTTAGAGATAAAAGGACTGTATAGACTCATAACTGTTGATGTATATACCGTTCTTGTACTTATGTTTGTCTTTTTTATGAGAAATGTAACTGTTGTTTTTCTGAGAGCTGTCTGAAATTTACTTGTTAATATAATTATACTGTGATGGAGCCTCTACTGAAAATGGGCTATGCCCAGTTGGACTTTCCTGGTCGACAAAGACAAATTTCTGAAAATTGCCAGGGCAGTTACCATAAGATTCCTCACAAACTGTACCTACCCACACAAGACAGAGGCTGTTTGATACATCCTGACCCCAAACAACTGCATCTGACTGCCTAGATTATAGAATCTTAATACCTTTTAGACACCTTTTTTTGAGGACATGCAGTAGGTTTTAAAGGAGGGAAGAAAACCTGGTACAACAAAATCATACATCAGTAAATGGAAAAGGCTTTTTAGATGTTGCCAAGAATGGAACCAATGTTTATTCATGGCTAGTGTTTCTCTGCTTCTACATTATTTGTATAAGATACTGTCCTGTGCCTTGCCTTACTCATTGTCAAAGGTTCATTTCTTAGCCATTTCAGCATGACTGCCTTTGAATCCACCCTTTCAATGCACTCTCACATGAAAATATTGTTGAATGGGTTTTGCATACCAAACCTCCTAGAAAACAGACGACATCTCCTTGAGATCTTAATTTTGTGTTAGAAAAAGAACTCTTGCTCCATTTCAACCAGCTCATCAGGCTGACTTGAGTTTTTAACACAAAAACACAGGATTTCTCATCTAACTTCTGAAAGAAGAGCAGCTGAGTTGCAATATCTTCTGATGAGTCAACCTTCTCTCAATTCCTAAAGAGAAAGGGTTTCCTTAATTACCAATTTTTTATCATGACTAAAGTAGTATCCAGGTTTACTTTGAGCCAAGCGATTTTTCTTGCTGTCTTCTTTCTACAAGGTAAAAGTAAGGTAGAAAGAATATTCCACATCTTGGGTGTCCACAAGCAACCTGTCTACTATCCCAACAGAAGAAAATATTTCATAACTTTCAGTCAGGATTTCTGATCACCTGTTAATTTTTTTTTTTAAGGTAAGAAAAAATGACAACACATGTCAAAACAGAATATTTCCAACTGGTTATCTAATGCAATTTCCTTTTGTTATACCCACCACAAGACGCTTCCTGGCAGGGCAATGGTTTAATCTGTGACTTTTTTGAAAGGTAAAAAACTTAAAAGGAGTGTGATTCTTCGTTTATTACTTTTTTGAAAGGGCCAGATTCTAGAAGTATACTAGAAGCAGCAATGTGGTCCTCTGTGCACACTTTTAAAAAGCAATATAAACTACAATGTTAAGTTGTCTATCGCGCCTTCATTCTTGCTGGTTGGTTGGGTTCAGAGCTGATCCTTGGCTCCGACTCGGCCATCTTCAAAAGCTCGAGAGCTGCTTACTGCCTCGAGGCCCCCCCCCCCTATGTCCCATGATGCCTGGCGCTAGATACCCAGATCTCATTTGCCGCTTCTGCTACGAGGTTGCGTTCACTGGCTCAGGTCGTATATTTTCTCTTTTTTCACTATATTTAGGACTTTTTTGTACTTTATTGAATATACGCTTATTGTCATAGCTTAGCTGTAAGTTCTATGGTAGTTTGTTAGTGTTCCCCCCCTTAAAAACTTGTTTTCTCCTTAGAGAGTTTTCCTCTCCCTCCCCCACTCCCGTTTACCTTTTCAAAGTAAGCCGTTTTAGTTAGAGGCTTATTATTGTTTTATTTTTTAAGGTAGACAAAGTCCATTAGAAATTGTGGTAGTTGTAGGTCTTATATTATATATAGTGTGTGTGTGCTGTTAGGGTGTGGTGACTTGTTGGTTTGTGTATATTTTTTTCCAGTTACCTACTCTCCTTTATACTTGTTCTTTGTAACTGATTTTCCTTCACAGGAATGTCTAAAGACACAAAAGTGTTGGGATTCAAGAAGTGTGACTCATGCTGTCAGAAAATGTCTCTGACAGATGGTCACACTTCTTGTGTTTATTGCTTGGGCTCCCTACACCTGCAGGACTCTTGTTCGGTGTGTCACGCCTTTAGTCCAAGAGTCCTGCAGGAGTGTAGGAATAAGCTTATCCTTAGGGGTTTGCTTAAACCTGAAGGATCACCGGCCAAGACTCAGTCAGTGAAACCTTTTAGGCCATCGAAGCCGTCGGCTCCCAGCTCGGAGCCGTCACCGAGTATGGCTTCTGCTTCAACTTCAGTTCCGGCTGGAACTGAAGCACCTATCTCTACGTCAACTTTGGCTCCGACCAGAGCCGAAGTACCTATCTCCCAGTCGACCCTGACTCTTCCGTCGGAACCATCAAGGAGTCGAAAACACTCCAGGTCACCATCCTTGGAGTCGATAAACTTGGCTCCAGGGTCACCCTTACTGCAATCTGAGCATAGTCATCAGTCCCACTCTTCTCGTTCATCTAGGTTATCTGACCATGATTTGGAGAGAGTGGTGAGCAGGCTTTTAAAGTCCCAGGCCCTGGCAAAAATGCTATCCAGCCCCCCTCATCAGGGCTCGGCTCTACCTGTTTCTCCGATGATTCCTCCTTAGACTCATCCCTTGAGTTCGGAGCCGGAGCATGCTGTGGCTGGAACTGTGGGTCCGTAGGTGCCGATACCTCCCCTTTCAATTCTGTCATCGGCTCCGATCTTTTCCATGGTGCCATCCTTGGAGGGATCTAGGCACCGGGACTCCCTCATCGGCTCCGAGGGGGCGAGTAACATTGGACCCTTGTCCGACCCCATTCTCCCTCTCGGAGCTTCAGCGCAGGTGAGTTTAGCTTCTACATCAGCTTCAGAGCCGTCTCTCTTGGTGCCGGGAAGGATTCCGGTCTCTTCGGAGCCGGAGTCTTCTCTGATATCGGGAAGGAGCGCCTTCGAGGTCATGAGGAGTGTGCTGGCATCTGAGTCAGCCTCACGGTCAGCCTCATCGACTCCTCCCCCCATGGTGCCTGCTCCTGCCTCTGCCCCTCCTCCAGACCCCAAGCGTGGGGAACAAGTTCTCCAGGGCACCCCATTGGGTGTATCTTCCTCTTCCGAGGCCTCCCCCGTTCATTCAGAGGAGCCCCCTCGAAAGAAGAAATGCAAGAGGAAGCATGTTGATTCCCCTGAGTCTGTCACTTCAGATACTGACTTGGAGGAGTCGGAAGGGTACCCGAGATCCCCCTCTGAGGACATGTCCTTCTCAGACATCCTTGAAATCCTTAGGCAGAGGGGGAACTGGACTACCCTTAACCCTTCCGAGGATGAGTCTGTATTCCTGGACGCGTTTGGTTCCCGACCCTCCACCTCCTGGGTGTCTCCGCCTTTCGATCCACTGATGTCGGTGGTGGCTCGAAAGGCGTGGTCAGCTCCAGACTCAATGGAACCAACTCCCCGTAGGCCCACAAAATTCATCACTGCCCCTCAAGACAAGCAATTTCTGACCAAGGGTGTTCCCGTGGATGCCATGGTGGTAGCAGCGGCCACTAAAAAGGAGTTGGCTAAAACTTCTTTGTCTGTCCATCCCCCTAATAAGGAATCTAGGATGATGGACAGATATGGGAAGCAGATGTTTTCCTCAGCAACCTGTTCCATGAGGTCTCTGAACTATTTGTGCCATTTTACCCGCCTTCAAAGGGATCTCCTTAAAGAGCTAGGAGATACCCTTCAAGATCCATCAGCTGCAGGGGCTCAGGCTAAGATTGCCTCCCAGCTGGCGACTCTAAATTCTGTAGTAAACTCCTCCATGCGGCTCATCTCTTATGCAGCCGATGGAGTGAGTAAGGCCACAGGCACAGGTGTGGCTTTGAGGAGACACGCTTGGATGCGGTTATGCAACTTTGCGGAACCCTTCAAGATGTCTTTCACCAACACCTCCTTTGATGGTTCTGCTCTGTTTGGACCACAGGTGAAGGATACCCTTACCAGGTGTGAGCAGGAAGGCAAGACTCTCTCTGCCGGTGGAGTCCGTTTTTCCACTCCTTCAAGATCGTATCCCAAGGGTCAGAAGAGTGGGAAGATGTGGTTCCGGAAATCCCAGCGAGCCGTGCCTGACGCACGTGGAGAGTTCCCCTCCAGGGACAGAGGAGGGAACAACAATAGACACCGCCCTAGGGGCAGGGGGGGTCTGCAAAATCAGGGCCAATGAGAATCCTTCTCTGACAAGCCCTTCCAGCATCCCTGAAGTGCCGCCCGACTGTCCACCTTCGGAGGCAGTCGGGGGAAGATTATCGCTGTACCCAAAAGCCTGGCAAAGTATAACACAAGACAAATGGGTACTTTCTATCATATCCGAAGGCTACAAAATTCCCTTTTTTCGCACTTCACTCTTTTCCAACAAATCCATTCCAGATGTTCCACACAATCTAAGGGATCAAGCAGTTCAAGAAATTTCAAAACTGCTAAGAAAGAGCCATCCAGTCAGTCCCAGCAGACCAACAAGGATCTGGAACTTACTCAAGGTTCTTTTTGGTACCAAAAAAGACAGAGGACTGGAGACCCATTCTGGATCTCAGCAGATTAAACAGGTCTGTTCAAAGAACGAAGTTCTGGATGGTCACGCTACAATCCATTTTACCCTTTCTGGGTCAGGACAATTGGATGTGCTCCATAGATCTTCAGGACGTGTACTACCATATCAAAATGCACAGACACTCCAGAAGATTCCTACGCTTCCGGCTGGGAGCCAGTCATTATCAGTTCAGATCGCTGCCCTTTGGTCTCACCACAGCCCTCAGGGCATTCACCAAATGTTTGGCAGTAGTCACCGCTCACTTGAGACGGCAAAGATTCCAGGTATTTCCATATTTAGATGACTGGCTCCTTACTGCAACCACCAGGCATCACCTGCTGCTAGCCAGAGACTACACCATCCAAATGTGCTCTACTCTAGGCATCACAATAAATTTCGAAAAGTCTGCATTGTCGCCTTGTCAATCTATCAACTTTATAGGTGCAAATTTAAACACAAAGGACATGTCAGCGACTCTTCCAGCAGACAGAGTGTTAGCCATTCGACGATATGTGCAGGTCTTATTAGGTTGCAAAAGGATTCAGGCCAGATTTGTCCTAAAAACATTGGGTCTCATGGCAGCAGTTGTAATACTAGTTCCCCTTGCACATTTTCACATGAAGATTCTTCAGTGGATGTTGTTCACACAATGGTCCTTCCAGCAACTCCCAATGTCTCACATGATAATGATCACACAGTCATGCAAAAACCAACTTGTTTGGTGGATGGTTTCCCCATCATTACACCAGGGCAGACCATTCATTCTTCCTCCTCCAGTAGCTACGGTGACCATGGACGCCTCCCTGATTGGATGGGGGGGGGGGCATTTTCAGGGCAGAACAGTCCAAGGCACCTGGCAGCCTCACGAGTACCAAATACAACACCTCCACTCCTTCAATGCTCCAAAATCACTAAATATACAGAACTGGAACACAATCACTGTGCGTTTGAAAAACTCTTTTAATTCTGGTACCTCGGCCTTCGCCTTCTCCTGTTGTATTCCAGGAGAAGGCGAAGGCCGAGGTGCCAGAATTAAAAGAGTTTTTCAAACGCACAGTGATTGTGTTCCAGATGTTCTTCATCTCACATTGCTGCAGTCCTTACATATGGGTAGTCCGCTGTCCTCGGTCGGCCCGAATACCAAAGTATAAGGCTGACGTCGGTCAAGGCACTTAAAACTGACATCAGGACATCAGGGTACAAAAGCGCATGACCGATGTCATATCCTCAGTCTTTTTTGCCGCATGGTCCGATGCAGAAGCAGCGTTGCAAGTGCCGTTCGGCATTCTGAAATTTTTCGAGTTCGGAGTTTCAGACCGAATCAAAGTTGGCTAAGTACCCCGTTGGGGAATATTTTGGTTTTTTCTTGCCTCAGTGTTTTACCGGATGTCAGAAAAAGTGAATAACTGTATTTCTTGTGGGAAACAGATACCGCATAGGGATTATCATTCTTTGTGTATTCCTTGTTTGGGGCCTGAGCACGACGTTGTTGGGTGTCGCTTTTGTGCTAGGTTCAATAAGCGCACTATTGCGAAGGTTAGATTGTGCTAGGCTGGTCTTCGGAAGCGGTGCAATTATAATATGCCATCGGATTCTCCGGCGCCCGCTTCTTCAAGAAGCGCAAAGACAAAGCAGTTAAACCCAGGCAGAAGAGTCGTCCGTACCGGACGCCGGTTCTTTAGAGGCGCCAGTGGAACCGGTGGTTCCGACGGAGGCTTCTCTGGAGTCCCAGGGGGAGACTTTGATATTGCAGGATGTGGCCTCTCAGGAGGCAGGTCAGGCTGAAGGGGCTTCCCAAGTTACTGTACTCCCCTCCCTTCCTAGGGTGGTTAGGCCCTCTCCTTCTGTTTCCAAGGTTTCTCCCAGAGGCAGGCCAGGTTTAGCTTCTGTTGGTGTCACTCCTAGTGCAGCAGGGTCTGTGCCCAAGAAGCACATGCTTAAAATGGCAGAAGATTTGATTACTCTGATTAGAGGTTCTTTGCCCCCTCCTGATAAGAGGCCTAGAGTGGAGCCAGAGTTGGGGAGTTTTGAGCAGGCTTCGGATGTTTCTGAGTCTTCGGCTGAAGACTTGCAGGAGTACTCTCCTTATTCTGATTCTGATGCAGATGATTCGACTCCTTCTGCTTCTCCTCCAGAGGATTTTTCTTTTTCAGAGACTCTTCATTCCATGAGGGAACATTTTAAGTGGGAAGGTCAGGACTTCTCTGATTCCAGGAAAAGGCTTAGGGAATTTTTGCTTTTGCCCCAGCATAGGCCCTTGGCTATACCTCCTGTTCTGGATGTTGTGGAAGATGTGTTTGCAGAGGCTTCACTTAATCCTGATTCTCTGCCTCCTGCTCCTGTTAAACCGGATAGGTATTACAGGGTGCCTGAGGCTCATAAGTATCTTTATAAGAGTCCTAGGGTGGACCCAGAAACTGTTAGTCAGGGACCTAAGGGTGTCAAGGCCTCTGTTGTAAAAAATCCGGTTCCTCCAGATAAAGAGGCCAGAGCTTTGGATAGATGGGGAAAGAAAGTCGATACATCTTCTACCCTAGCTATGAGGGCTTTGAATTGCCAGTTTCATATGTTGAAATATCAAAACTATCTTCTTTCTCAATTGAAGTCTAAGGTGGATGCTCTGGCGGAAGGCATTGAGTGTAAGGAGTTACAAGATTTGGTGCATGTTTCAGAGCAGGTGGGTAAGCATTCTTTACAATGTGGTTTTGATGCTGTACAGGCCTCGTCTAGGGTGGCTGCCACTGGTTCAGTTCTTCGCAGGCACGCATGGCTGAGGGATCAGAATTTATCTGACCATGTTAAGACAAGGATTTTGGATGCTCCTTTACAGTCTGATGTGTTGTTTGGTTCACCTGTGGAGTCAGTCTTGAAGAAAATGGAAGACAAGGCTAAGTCCATGCAGGCTGTTAAAGATTTTTGCAAGTACAGCCTCCAAAGTTTAGTAGGAATTGGCCTGCTAAGGGGTGGACGTATCCTTCTTATGATTCTCAGTCTAGGGGTAGATCTAGACGTGGTAGGGGCAGAGCTCAGAGTTCTTTCAGACCTAGAACAGGGAGTTCACCTGCACAATCTTCGGGTGAGGGCAGGGGCCATTCCTTTCGTAAACAGGCCCAATGACCTACCTTTTCAGCTGCCAGATCCTTCTTGCCTGGCAGCTCCTTTGGGAGGAAGGTTGGCACTCTTCAAGGAAAATTGGAATTTGATTACCCAAGACAAATGGGTATTGGATATCATACACTGAGGTTACAAGTTTTATTTCCATACCTTGCCTCCTTTCAAAGGCATGCGGACGTTCCTCCTCAGCAAAGACTAGAGGCTCACAAACAAATTTCTCTGCTACTTCAAATAGGGGCCATACAACCGGTCCCTCTGCCAGAAGTGGGCCTAGGATTTTATTCTCGCCTGTTCCTAGTACCAAAGAAAGGGAACACGTGGAGACCAATCTTGGATTTATCTATCCTCAACACATATCTGGACATTCCCAAGTTCAAAATGTTGACGTTACAACAGCTTTTACCTCTGCTGGGCAAAGATCACTGGATGGTGACTCTGGATCTCAAGGAGGCTTACCTTCATGTTCCTATCAGGCTCAGTTGAAGAAAGTATCTGCGTTTTCGGGCTGGGACTTCTCATTATCAGTTCTCTGCATTGCCCTTTGGCTTATCTACTGCGCCCAGAGTGTTCACGAAGGTTCTGGCTCCAGTGATAGCTTTCTTCAGGCTAAGAGGAATACAGATCTATCCTTATTTGGACGATTGCCTGATTCTGGCCCAAGGAAAGGATGAACTTCTTCATCATTTACAGTATGTGATAGCAGTGCTAAGATGCCTGGGGTATTCTGTGAACGAAATAAAGTCCAGTCTAGTACCCTCTCAGGACATGTGCTTTCTGGGTGTGAGACTGAATACAGCATCCCAGATGGCCTTTTGACCCCGGACAAACAACAGAATCTTTCTCTTTACTTCCATCAATTGTCTCATCAGTCCAGGCTGACTGCAAGGACAGTCCTTCAAGCCTTGGGGTTCATGGCATCTTGTATTCTGGTGCTTCCCAATGCCAAACTGCATATGAGGAAGCTACAATGGTATCTCAAAATGTATGGACACAGCACTGCCAAGATATGGACACTGTCATTCAGATAATACCTTGCATTCAAAAGGAATTTTTGTGGTGGGCTCAGGAATGTCACCTAAACAAGGGACTCTCTGTGACCCGGCCAGAGGCGAGTCAGATTCTAACGACAGATGCCTCAGACAAAGCTTGGGAGCTCATCTAAATGGAAAGTGGGTACAAGACACGTGGCCTGCCAGACTTCAACATCTACATATCAACTTGAAGGAGATGTTAGCAGTCCAATTTGCATTAATAGCTTTCAAGGATTTACTTCTTCCAGGGCAGGTGTTGATTCTAACAGACAACACAACTGTCATGTGGTACATCAACAAGCAAGGGGGAACGCATTCTTATCCTCTATGCAGACAAGCAATGATTTTGTGGGAGACTGCTCTCAGTTTACAGCTAAATCTTCAGGCAAGGTTTCTGCCAGGAGCACAGAACTCCTTAGCAGATGTGTTGAGCAGACAAATTATGGATCCCCACGAGTGGAAATTGGATCCTCATGTGTTTCAGAAATTGACAGTGTTATGGGGAACTCCAGACATAGATCTGTTCACTTCTCCACTAAACTACCAGCTGCCAAAGTTTTGCACAAAAAGGTTTCATCCCACAGCTTGGAAAGTGGATGCTCTCTCATTCAATTGGAGCAATCTTCATGTGTATGCCTTTCCACCTCTGCCTCTCCTCCCAAAGGTACTCCTGAAGGTCAGACAGGACAAGCCAAAGATGATTTTAATAGCTCCAGATTGGCCTCGACAGCACTGGTACCCATTACTGAGAAGTCTGGTGCGGGAGCCTCCATGGCCTTTGCCTTCGATTCCACACCTGCTGTCTCAGGAGAACAGTCATTTACTCAATGTCAAACTTCGCTCTCTACATCTAACAGCCTGACATATTCTGTTTTAAACCCTGGAGGGTCTCAGCTTCCACAGCAAGTTTTGAATGTTATTTTGGAGGCCAGAAGGCCTAGTACAAGGAAAGTGTACGCAGATAAATGGAGAAGATTTTTATTTTGGAGTACAGCAAAGGAATTTGATGTTTCTAAGCCTAATTTAAGTGTGGCTCTTCAATATCTTACTGAGTTACTGGACAAAGGTTTGTCCTTCTCCTCTATTAAGGTTCATGCTGCAGCAATTTCTGCTCACTATGACTGTGACCCACCATTGTTTTCTCATCCTTTGTTTAAACAATTCCTTAGAGGGGCAAAGAATATAAGACCCCCATGTAGAGCTCCTACTCCTGCTTGGGATCTCAATTTTGTGTTGGAGAAACTCACTCTACAACCTTTTGAGCCTGCAGCTACTGCCGAGTTGAAATATTTATCATGGAAGACTGCTTTTTTGTTGGCTATTACCTCTGCGAGAAGGGTTTCTGAATTACAGGCCCTTATGGCGGTTGAGCCTTTCTTAATTTTCCATAAGGATAGGGTATCTTTACGTACTAATCCTTCCTTTATGCCTAAAGTGGTTTCTAGTGTGGCTTTAAACCAAACTATTCATTTGCCTACTTTTTATGCAAACCCCCAAAATAAAGGGGAAAAGGTTTTGCACACTTTGGATATACACAGGCAGTTGCGATATTATTTGAGCAGAACTAAAGGGTTCAGGCAGTCTCAGCAGTTATTTGTTTCATTTGCTTTGGGTTCTCAGGGCAAGCCTGTTTCAAAACAAACTATTTCTAAGTGGATTGGGTTTTGTATTGCTTTCTGTTATTCCCATCATGGTAAGGAGATTCCAGCTGGGATTAGGCCTCATTCCACAAGGGCTACTGCCACTTCTACAGCTTTTTTAAGGGGGGTGGCAACTAAAGATATTTTGGAGGCAGCTACTTGGAGTTCAGTGCATACTTTCTCTAAGCATTACCACCTTCCACTTTACTCTAAATCTAGGGCTGGTTTTGCCACTGCAATTTTACAGGGCATTTTGGCAGCTCCCAATGCTTTATAGTTTTGCCATCCTCCCTTACCTCTGCTTTGGGATTCTACCCATATGTAAGGACTGCAGCAATGTGAGATGAAGAACATAGTACAGTTTTGTACCTACCATAAATGTAGATGTTCGAAGATCCACATTGCTGCAGTCCAATTTACCCTCCCTCCTTCCCCTCTGTAGTTAGAGGCGGTTGTGTGGTTTGGGTTGTGAATATTGTAAATATTGTAAATAGGATTAGTGCAGGGGTGGTTGTTTGGTTTTTTGCTGTCTTTTGGTTTTGGCCTTTCTTTTTAGGGCCTTCTGACATCTGGGGCAAGAAAAGACTGAGGATATGACGTCGGTCATGCGCTTTTGTACCCTGACGTCCTGATGTCAGTTTTAAGCGCCTTGACCGATGTCAGCCTTATACTTTGGTATTCGGGCCGACCGAGGACAGCGGACTACCCATATGTAAGGACTGCAGCAATGTGGATCTTCGAACATCTACATTTATGGTAGGTACAAAACTGTACTTTCTGTATATTTAGCCTCACGAGTACCATCTGCATATCAATGTCTTGGAGATGAGAGCCGCGCTTTTAGCGTTGCAAGCTCTTCAGAACTCTCTTCCCACCAGGACCATTGCAATTCAAACAGACAATATGTCAGTGGTATGGTACATCAACAAGCAGGGCAGAACCAAGTCCGTACCCCTTATGTCGAGAAGCACTCAGACTTTGGCAGTGGGCGATCTCTTCCCAACGGTTTCTGATAGCAGCGCACATCCCTGGGAAGTACAACGTTATAGCAGACAGGCTGAGTAGAGCAATTCTTATGCCGCACGAGTGGTCTCTCAATCAGACTGTGGCGGACAAAATCTTCTGCAAATGGGGTCAGCCTTGCTGTGACCTTTTTCCACCCCCTTCAACAGCAAGTGCGACAATTTCTTCTCTCTCCTTCCTCTCCCCGGACACCTCCCCAGAGATGCTCAAGTTCATGATTGGCCCCAGGGACTTCTTTATGCATTCCCTCCATTTCCCCTGATTCTCAAACTAATTCAGAAAGCTACCACATTGGGATGCAAGATGATCCTCATTGCCCCTTACTGCCCTCGACAAATTTGGTTCCCTTTCCTGCATCATCACCTTCTGGAGCAGCCCTGGACCCTGGACCCAATTCCAGAACTCCTTATCCATCAATCGGGCGGACTGCACCAATCTCTTCAATCTCTCCAGCTCACTGCTTGGTTTCTCCACTTCCGACCGTAGCCAAGCTTCCCAACATCTCCCATTCAGTGCATGAAATCATCTTATCCTCGCATAAGTCAACCACTAGGAAAACTTATACTAGCAAGTGGAAACGTTTTTCCTTATGGGCAGAGAACAGGAAGATAGATCCCTTTTCAGCCCCTGTGCACCATATTTTAGAGTTTCTAGCAGAACTTTTTTGAACAGGATCCTCTTCTGCCACGATTAGAGTTCAGCTAGCTGCAATTTCAAACTTTCATACGGGCCTATCTGATTCCAGCATCATGTCCCATAAGCTTTGTAAAGCCTTTCTTAAAGGGACCACTCTACTCAGGCCCCCAGTAAGAGATCCCCCGCCTCTGTGGGATCTGAATTTGATTCTAGCTTCCCTGATACTGCCCCCCTTTGAACCGGCAGCTTCCTGTTCCTTGAAGTTTCTTTCTTGGAAAACCCTTCTTCTGGTCGCAGTTACGTCTGCCAGGAGAGTTTCTGAACTTCAGGCTCTTTGTGTTCGTCCTCCTTACCTAGTTTTTCACAATGATAGAGTTTCTCTAAGGACTAACCCTTCCTTTCTTCCAAAGGTTACTTCTGATCATAATTTGAATCAGTCCATTGAACTACCTGTGTTCTTTCCAAATTATTCCAACAAGGCAGAATACAAGTTACATCAGCTGGACATACATAGACAATTACGCTTTTACTTGCATAGAACCAAGCAAATCAGAAAATCAGACCAGTTGTTCCTGTCTTACGCTGAGGGAAAACAAGGCATACCGGTGTCAAAAGTCACCTTATCTAGGTGGTTGACTTCTATTACCTTTATATATCAGTTAAGAAATAAAGAGTTTCCTGCTAAACCCAAAGGTCACTCCACCAGAGCTCTAGCTACTTATGTGGCTTTTCAGGCCAGATTGCCAATGGAAACTATTTGTGCGGCAGCTACATGGGCTAATCCACATACCTTCATTTCACATTATAAACTGGATGTGGCTTCCAGAAGCAGAGCTGATTTTGGTTCCACTGTTCTGAAGAGTCTGTTCCAATGAGCCACCCAGGATTTTGAGGTGCTAGGGACACTGTTCCAACCAGCAAGAATGAAGGTGAGATCGACAACTTAACATTAAGAAGTTATGTACCTACCATAACGTTCCATATTAGTTGTCTTCTTCTCGCCTTCTTTCTTGAGTCCCACCCTCCATCCCCCTAGCCTAGTAGAAGAGAAGAACGAGAAGAGTTCCTTAGGTTTGTTGATCACTGGCTGAGTCTTCTCTGGCTATTACTTCTGTCAGTCTCTCCAGTAGGTTCCTGTATCCTGCTAAATTCACTGTATTATTATAATTGTTATTATTATGTCTGTAGTTAGGTTACCACATGAGATCTGGGTATCTAGCGCCAGGCATCATAGGACATAGGGGGGCCTTGAGCCAGTAAGCAGCTCTCGAGCTTTTGAAGATGGCCGAATCAGGGCTGAGGATCGGCTCCGAACCCAACCAACTAGCAAGAAAGAAGGCGAGAAGAAGACAACAACTAACATGGAACGTTATGGTAGGTACATAACTTCTTATTCCTTTTCCAGGTCTAAGATGGGCTTTGCTAAGACCATTCTCCAGGGGCTCCTGAACTTTTATTCTTTCTCTTGCTAGCCATTCTAAGCTATGGTACTCTATTCCCCTAATGCTAAGGCTACTGTATCAGTGATCTTTATGATGAACATGGTACAGCTGGGTAAGTTAATTTACCATAACAGTAGGTGTTTAAATGATAGCTGCTGCAGTACCCACTCCTTTTGTCACTCATATTCATGTATGTTTTTGTTGCCAGAGTAATTATATTCTCCCCTAGCATTGTTCTTGTCAGGACATTAGTCTCCCTCTCTCTGTTGGCACGAAAGCTCTGAAGGGCTTGGCACCCAGACCTGTATTTTTGTTGGCTCATCTTGACCCAACAGTGTTTTTTGTGTTGGGTACTGAAAAACTTTGGAAGCTGTTCAGCTGTTATAGTCTAAACAGGATATAACCCATAGAGCTAGGAGTACTGCAGCAGTGATCATTCAAACGTACACTGTCATGGCAAGTTTACTGACACATCTGTACTTCCCATCTCATTTTAACACTGTTTCTGAGTCAGAAGAACATGGAAAGGACAGGAACTATCTTCAGGAATTTTTCCTCACCCAGAAAATTCTGATTCTGAGGAAAATGTCATTTCAGATCTCTAAACAGATGAGTTATCTTTTCTGAGACCGCTGTTAAAATGATGGCGACATTTCATGGGGAACAGAATTAAATATTTCTTTCTCAGCAAAAGTATTATGAGTTGTTGCATTTCAATGTTCCATAGCCCATACTGTTTTATTAGCTTTAGAGGGTGTTTTCTTATGAGCTAACAGTATACCTGACAGTCAAGCTCCTGCTCCTAAAAGTCTGATAGGTTATATAAAGTGCTTAAGACTCAGAAATATTTACTTTCTAATCCTAGATCAGATTCTGAAGTTATTTCCTTGTCTAACATTTATGCTGTTAAAAATATTTTTAATACTAACCCATTCCCTCTGATAAGGATGGAGAAGCTTTTGAATTTGAAAGAAAGTCTATTTTTTATGCCACTTTAACTTTTTGAATTTTAGACTACCAGACTCGTATGTTACAATTTATATTAGTTTCTTTTGAGTCATTAAGAGAGTTTACTGTTAACTCTTTCACACCTAGCCTGTATGAAATTTTACTCCTTATGACTAAAGAATTCTTGCCTGGCCAGCTTTCACCTGAGATAAAATTCTGAGAATGTAGTTTTACAATCTACCTGTAAACAAATGTATTTATTTATTTTTATTTTATTTATTTAAATTTGTTGACCGGGAGTGTCCGACTGGACGTAGATCCATTTTCAGCGGAGGCCCGGGGAGAAAAGCTCCACAGTAAAACAGACAGTAGTTACATTGGATGACATAGCGATCAACACTTTAACATAGCAATTACTTACAACATATTTACAGATGAAGGACATAGTACATCAGTAGACAACTAGAATCTTTATCTGTGAAGTACATAACAGACATTAACAAATGTTACAATGAGAAGTTCCTGCTGTATAATAAGTACTAGGCTTATGAGCATCTGAGTTTGCTATAATCAAGGTAGTTAGTGGAGTGGAAAGAAAGGTAGTGGTTGGATGGGGTGGATGATATTAGAGTGGGAGTTGCAGGGGCATAGCCAGCATGTTTTTAGGTGCGCTTTTAGTAAAGTTTTGAAGTGGGTGTATGTATCTCAGAAGTGCTAAACGTTGTTAAAAAAAAAAAAAAAAAGTTAAAATGTGAAAGTTATTCTGTGCGCACTCCTCTCAGCAATGGTCATGCTAAGATATAAATTTGTGCTGTGCAAGTAATTAGGTATCTACATGTACTTATTATAATTATGCCAATAAATATTAATGTCTCTGTAGTCATAGTAGATAGACTCTAGCTACCAGTGTGACTTTTGTTTTGCGCAGATGTGATCATCATTTAGCTGCAAATTAGGTTTGTAGATGCCACTCCAGTTTTCAGGATCTTTCCATAATTATGTACAGTATACATACCTGCATATTTAATGGACAAAGAAATGTAAATATCTGTAAAGCAGCGCTAGTTAGACAACACCTATCAGTGCAGTCTTTTTAGCATTCTGCGTGCTTTCATTGACACCAAAGGCTATCCTATAAGGGTCTTTTGGTTCAAGTTATTAACATAACTTTGAATGCTTGCCATACATATGGATACAACCTTATAACCCCTTTCTTGTTGATGTACCACGTCACTTTGATATTGTCTGCAATCACCTGGAGGGGTCCTGGGGACCATAGAAGATGAAGTGATTTTTAAAGCATGGATCAAAGCCCAAATCTCTGACATTTATGTGCTTTGATCTGTGTAAGGAGTCCCACAGACATCCCACTGAAATTGCCCTAGATTGAAAATCGAAACTATGTAATCCTAATGGAGTGACCATCACATTTTCACTGCTAATGTTCACCTACAGATATGGTAACTAAATGCCAGAAGCATAACTAGAAGGCCTTTGCTCAAAATATATCCACAAAGCCAGGAAATAGTGGACAGAGATGCCTTCATTTAATAACTTTCTCTTGCTAGACAAAAAAAGGAAGAGAACAACCTAATTTTGTATATAAGAAAAGAACTTGAGGCAACATCTTTTTTTTTTTTTCTAAAGGTTTGAATAGCATGTTTCCATCTAATGTTACAACTAAAGGTGCTCTTCCGTGCTATGATTGCCAATGTTATGGTTACATAAATAAAGAAAAAATATTTAAATATCCTGTCACTGGGCAAATTTTGACCTTTCGATGTTATGCAGTATGTAAAACTATTAACTTGGTCTGTCTACTGACCTGTGAAAGACATACTTGTTTTGCTGTTGGTAAAACCAATCGAATGCTAAAAGAATATATTTCAAAAATCTTTCTGACATAAATGAAGAAAGGTTAATTCTGTTGCTCTGGTGAAGCATGTAGCTGATAATAATGACTCATACAAATTTAGTTTTAGAGTTAGAAGTATTTTAAAAACATAATTATAGAGGTGGTGATGTCACTTTAAGAACTGAATTTATTGTATATAAATAGATACATTATTTTCATCCAGATGGCCATCCAGGTGTTAATAATACTGCGAGTATGAAACCTGTTTTGAAAATGAGATAATTATTTAATAGTTTAATTGCTTAATTATTTTAATCATTCTGGCTGTGTTTTAATTGGTGTATATTTTCTATATGTATTTATTGTTCACATTTTAATATGAGCACGGATAGAGTTCTACTCTAAAGCTTTGCTGTTTTATGCTGTGTTATATTAAAAAGTTTTATGACCCCAAGGTGTTGATTGCCTTTCTTTGGATTTGGTTGTGTTGTTATTTTGGAGTTTTTGGCTACTACAGAACTGTTTTCATTTTGTCTCATTTTGCTTTTTCTGGCACACTTCTCTTATGAGTGAATTGCAACCATTATCTCATATGAATTAGAGACTTTTTTAAAGTTACAGGAGAATTTCTTTTTATGTAATTTTTCTGTAACAGATGTTGATTCCATTGATGAGCTTCCCAAGACCGGTTTGAATGATGTTAGATTGCTGGAGAAAAAGGTTTGTCTCGCAAGCGATTGAAATGGCAGTGCTTGAGCTTTGAATCATATTTATTTATAAAGATTGTAGCAAGAGTCTTTCACACTATTACAGCACCTAACAGTGGAAATACCTGCCCTGCACTGTTAAGGAAATGGCAAGAGTTAAATCTCAAAATACTTTGTGAGTATATGGTACTTATGAATAACTTCTTTGTAGAATTAGAACAAAGACTTATTGTTGAAATTAATAAGTTGGAGAGTAAGATTTTTCCTCTGAATTGTTCCTAACATGTTTTCAAGAATTGTACTGACACCTTTGATGCACTGATAAAATTAAAAATAATATTGTTACTACTTTTCTGTTGTTGTTGTTGTGTCTTTCGGCTTTTCCCGGTTAGGGGTCGCCACAGCGGAACTCCGGTCCCCTAATGATTGGTAGTTGAATTTTACGTGCCGAGTTACCAGCCCTGACGTACAACCTTCAACGAAGGTATGCCCATTCACGCATGTCTCCACGCAGAAGACGCTCTAGCTGAGAATCGAACCGGACAGAGTCTTACTGTGAGGCGACAACGCTACTGCAGCACCACCACCGCGGGTAATATTGTTACTACTAAGAAGAGAAAATTCATCAGAGATGTCAATGACATCATATTTTCATGGCCTACGTTTGAGTGTAAACAGGAAATGCAAGCAGCAAATAAAAATTTGCAAATGCCTGTATCTAACTTTATAGCAGCAGAAGCTGGACCTTCGCTACATAACCTTGGTGCAGTTGGCCCAGGATCAGTAGAAACAAGCAGAGCATTCCCTAATTATATCATAAACATGCCATGCACACCAGTGTCCTCTTCACAGCATAGAAAACCTTCTTTGATAACAACAGAGGATACTTTGAATACTTCAACAACTTTAGCAATTTCAGATACATATTTATTTTATTTATTTATTTATTTATTTATATTTGTTGACTGGGAGTGTCCGACTGGATGTAGGTCCATTTTCAGCGGAGGCCCGGGGAGAAAAGCTCCACAGTTAAAATAGACAGTAGTTACACTGGATTACATAGCGATTAACAATTTACATAGCAATTACTTACAACATATTTACAGATGAAGAACATAGTACATCAATAGACAACCAGAATCTTTATTTGTGAGGTACATAACAGACATTAACAAATTTTACAATAAGAAGTTCCTGCTGTATAATAATAAAGTACTAGGCTACTAGGCTTATGAGGTAATACAGAAAGCAAGACAGTTGAGGAGTTTCTTGATCCTCATTGCTCCTTACTGGCCTCAACAAGTTTGGTTTCCCTTCCTGTGGCCCTACCTTTTGGAGGAACCATGGATTCTGGACCCATCTCCAGATCTCCTGATTTATCAATCGGGACAGTTCCACCCCACCATCCACACCCTCAAATTGACAGCATCGCTGCTCCAGTTCCACGAATAGCTAGGTGTATTCCCCTCTCCCCTGCAGTCAAACACATTCTAATTTCATCCCATAAACCTTCCACCCAGAAACTATACTCCAGCAAATGGAAAAGGTTTTCGTTTTGGGCTACGAACTGGGGCTTAAATCCATATATGGCTCCTATAGATTCTATCTTATCCTTCCTAGCATCAATTTTTCATGATGGAGCGGCAGCCGCTACAGTTAGAGTTCACTTAGCTGCCATTTCCAATTTCCATTTTGGCTTCATGGGAAATCCAGTCATGCAGCACTCCTTGTGTAAAACTTACTTAAAAGTTCTTCTTCGCAGGCCTCCAATCAAACAACCATTAGAACCCTGGGACTTAAACTTAGTCCTCTCATCTTTGATGTCTGCACCCTTTACGCCATCCTCTTCATCAAACCTAAAATTGTTGTCATGGAAAACACTATTCTTAGTAGCCATAACATCTGCTAGGAGAGTCTCAGAACTGCAAGCTCTAACTATTCGACCTCCTTACATTATTTTTCACAAGAATAGTCTTTCTCAGGACAAACCCTTCCTTTCTTCCCAAGGTATGCTCAGAGCACAATCTGAATACTACCATTGAGCTACCTGTGTTTTTTCTAAACCACTCTAATAAAT